>NW_010973092.1:16706467-16730202 GCF_000737465.1 Haliaeetus leucocephalus | reverse complement strand
CGGCGGCCGCAGCCTCACCTCTGCCTCCAGATGGCGCCGTCGGCACGTCCTCCGCGCCCGCCGCCACCGAGCCGGAGCCGGAGCCGGAGCCGGAGCCGGAGCCGGCGCCCGCCCTCAGGCCGTTGTTGAAGGTGTGTCCGTCCGCCGGCTGGAGCTGCCAGTTGAGCCCCAGGAGGTGCATCGCTGCCGGAGACACAAAGTCGGGAAACGTCAATACACCGCGCACCGCCAGAAATGGGGGGGGGGGCTCCGGCTGAGGTCAGCGGAGCGGCTTTTGGAAAGAGCCCTGAAGCAACTTGGCTCGGGGGGATGTCCGCGGGCCAGGAAAACGGGCAACAGCGGCCCCCCAAAATAAAACCCCAAAGGAAGCCCCGGTGCCTCCCATAAATCTGCCTCGCTTTTGTTCGGTTATCAGACCTGCTGAGACACAGAAGGGAAAATGCTCACAGTCCAGCGGGTCAGAACAGAGAGGCGAGCTTTTCGTTCCCACTTCGGCACCCCGCACCACCTTCCCCATTCCCACGTTGCAGGGGGACACGTTCTCGGGAACAAAGCGCTGCCGCAAATACTAGCTCCGAGTTTAAATTGTGTGTGATTAGCTTGTACGTTGATTATAAAATTAGCTTTAGCCCTATGTATACTAATGACATTGTAATGCAATTATTTTGTGTTTATTACAACTTATTTAGTTCAACACATTTAACAGCCTCTGTCTTCATTTTGAAGATTAAACTTTCCTGACAAACCCAGGCCTTCGCCAACCCCCTGACCTCACAGTTTTTCCTAATCCAGCGCATGAAACTCGGCCGCCTGGGCCACGCCACAGCCACCCACGCGCGGTCCCAGCCGGGGAAGGTCTGCCTGCTACCAGAGCTTCCCGGCGGCCCCGCAGCCTCTCCGCGTGGCCGTCCCCAGGCCCCGCGGCCTCTCCGCGTGGCCGTCCCCAGGCCGGAGGCAGGCCCGCCTGGCCGTCCCCGGGCCCGCGTGGGCCGCAGGTACGGCAGAGGCCACGCCGCTGCGCCTGACAGGTAAGAGATGGAGCGGGAGAAAGGCCGCGCCGCCGCCTTCGCAAGCGCATGAGTTATAGGCACCGTGGTAGGGGCTAATTGAATAAGTCCTGTGCATAATGCATGAGACTTGACAGGTCTGAATCATTCAGCTGGTGGATTTATGTGCATCTTCACCTTGTATAAACAGAAGCTACCTGAATACATCTCCATACTTTCATCATATTATCTCTATGGCATCCTCCCAACATAGAGGAGCGGTGAGGATAGGAGAGCCCACAAAGCTGGTTTTAGTCACGTTCTTTACGCCCACCATCAGCATTCTTCCTGTTTACGGAGGATGTATGTAAACCTACGTACCACTGAGAACAGCATTTACAGTTACATACTAAAATGGTGTTTGAAAGGATTCACTGTCAGTTTAGGGGCAGAAAATACATATGATCATGGGCACCCTTATAATTGTTCACTTCTGCAGTGGCCGATCCACATAAAATTAGCAGATATTTTGCGTCCAGTTACAAGGAATTGTAGAAGAGCTGGTGTGGTCACAAATGGACCAGCGGTGGCCGCACAGCTAAGCATTCAGAGATTAAATGTTAGGGCTAGGTAAGGCAAAAGACTTATCACAGGAACTGCAATTTACAATGCTTGAGACATCACTCAGATAATCACTGAATTCAGGGAATCTATTTAGGTGTGACCAACTCATATACATATTCCTAAAACCCAAAAAAACAAAACAAAACAAAACAAAACACACCCCACACCCAGAATTCATCTATCCCAAATCCTGGAAATCTTTCAGCACACAATCTATGCAGAGTTTAACCTTCATATTTTTGACAAAAGCAGCTGCTGAGAAGTAAGACAGCTTTCATAACATCACCTTCCCCTAGACATACCTATAGACCAAGCAGATGTCTAAGAATAGTAACTAAAATCAGGAGACATTTTGTGTGAAGAGGGTAGTTGCCAGATTTTGCCTTCATCCTGAATTTGCAGAATTTTTTTTCTATTAGGAGAAAAAAATTGAAAATATACTAAAGCATCCGGTATTTAAAAAAAAATACCAAGTATGAACCTGGAAAGGAAGTTTTGCTGAGCAACTACTCAAAATTTATTTCTAGGGAATGTTCAAGAATTCCTGGAGAACATACAAAAATTTTATGTGGGATCAAATGTTTTATTCAATTACAACTTTTTTGTTTTGCCAAAAAAAACCCCATTGTAAAAGGCTTTTCAGTCTAATCTCGAGCAACTAATTTTCTTTTCAGTATGGCAACGAAACTGAAAAATTGTCCATAAAGCTCAAACAACAAACAAGTTGCTAGCTGACACAGACTCTCCCCATCGAGTGAGAGACATCATCTGTGCTGTAGTCGTGAGAGGACTGGGGAACGCCAGGTAGCAGAGCAGCTTGTGGCATGTTTGTGCTGTCAGCAATTCCCACGCAATGCGCACACACCAGGGCTCCAAAGACAGAGTTCAGCTGGACCACCCCCATAAGCAAAGAGTGCATAAAGATTAAGTGAATTTCAGAGCTCCCAAATGAAAACAAGTCATAGAGGAGAATTAGACTTTTGTGTTTTATACTCTCAGTGTGTCTATTCAAAGTTGCAATTTTTTTTTTTTTATTTTATTGCAAGCGTAACTATAAATGTAGGTCACTTGCAGAGATGAAAGTCTGCTGCTTCAAGTGTGAACCATTCCTTACAACAAAGAGATAAAGAAATCATAACTAATAGTCTGTCCAAGAGAATTATAGTTGCTAACTTATAATTACCAGGTAAATTCAGACAAGGAATTATAAAAGATCTTATTAACATGGTATTAAGAAAGACTTTGATCCATCTGCTTCCAAGTATGCCATGATTTCATTAATAACTCCATTGCTCTGTTTTAATCATAGATGCACATTAGGTAGGAGCAATTAAAGCTCCTTCCTAACGGGGCAGGGATTTGCACGTCCGCTGTAAGTCCCTTACAGAGACAGAGAAAAGATGACAATCTCCTGCACAGCTCATGTATCCATTATGTGATCTACAAACTTCCACTAAGACAGCTGAAGTCACAAACATGAGGAATGTTCACCTTCCACCAAGAATACGTCAAGAAAAGTATGTCACAGGGGCCTCAGGGGAAAGCTCTGTGTTTGCATTGCATATAGCAAACCTGACTGGCAGCCGAGCAGGGAGAACAAGGAGCCACCTATTCTCTCCTGCTTCAGAATGCTACGAGATGGCAAATTTATATGATTAACCTTTTGTTCTGTTAATCAAACAAAAATGCCTCCAGCAAAGGAATAAGTAGAAGCCCGTTTAATTAGAAATACAGGGATCCACTCAAAAGTTAAGTGCACGTGTGTCAGAAGAGAAATTTGGGCTAGTGAATTTGTGCCTGTTTCCTATTGTTTTCTATTGTGGGTTGGGGTTTTTTTTGTTTGGTTTTTTTTTTTGAAACTACAACTAAATAATCTGTGATGCTGTGGCTTTGCCTTCTTCCCCAGTGACACACGTTCATCAGACATTACAGTACTGGCCACATTTTCTCCAAAGGATAGTCACCAGACAGCTGAGTTGGGATACTCAGCTAGATCCAAAGCTGATCATCAAGATAAGCACTGATTTTCCAAAACAGCCCACTTAACTGAACACATTTCCAGAGCTCCACATTTAGCTTATAGATTAACCTTCAGGGACAAACATATCCCTGAAGATTTAAAACACAAAAAAGTGCCATTTTATCTGTTACACTTATGGTGTATTCATAAATTCTAATTCACAGAGCACTTATGTATGTTTTGTAGTTATTATTTGGGTTGGTTTGGCTTTTTTCCCCTCAATGATTAAGCATATTTTCTAAGTTCTTGTCTCTGATACCCGATTTTCAAACATTTGTCTGGTTCATTTAACACTAACATCTACTAGCTCAGGGTAGTGAATTGTGTATCTATATTCTCTAAAAATGAGAATGTAAAACCAGTAAATTTGAAGTAAAACCTTTGAGGTTTATGTAAAAAGTAATAATAAACCTCTCACTCCCACCCCAGCAACACACATACACACAGAGCAAAAGCACCTGGAAGCTAAACCTGCATGCCCACCAAGAACAAAAGCAGAGAACTAGTTCATCACTCCAGGTGGTAGAGCTGTCAAGGATCAGTCTAATACTTACATAAGATAGAGGTTGCTAGAGTGAATCACATATTATTTTAAGAAATCCCAAAAGGTATACAAATCCACAGAAATATGACAAAACTTACATGCAAAACTTTCTTGAATGTTCTCTAAGACTCAGCAGTGTCCCCACACCCCACATTCCTCTTTTGTTCAGTCTTCTCTCGTTCTGGCCATAAACCCAATGCTCACTCCATTCAGAATTTAGTCTAATGGGCAATGCTTTCCAAGCTGAGGAAGCTCTCTGTCTTCCCTTGGTGCTCTCCTGTCACTCTTGACCATGTATTTTTAAAATGAGACACCTCTGGTCTCTTCATGTGCTAGAGATCTCCCTGTAGTACAATGCGGTGTCTGCCAGTAGGCAGGGTAGAATCAGGTTTTGAACTCATCCCTTTGCTCTATGATATGCCTTCTTAAAGGGAGAAATATGCAGATTAACGATCCACCATTTTCCCCATTTCTACTGCACCTTCCCAGTTGAGGTCTGGAAGATACGCACTGCTTGCTTGTTAGAAAATTCAGTATTCCCTAAGCAACTCAAAAAGATGGGAAGATTATAAAAGTGAACAGAATTCAGCACGTTTCCATACATTAATTTTCCAAGCTGTCATGCTTACTAAACCCTAAATTATTGTAATCCAAAATGAACCCATCAAACTATGATCTTTGTCAGGATATATCTAGTCATATGAACTGTAGTAGGCCCGCCTCTTTCCATGTCAAAAAGAAATTGGTCCACTATATCATGAACAACATTAGCAAATAAACACTGAAAGCACATTTGCTATACGTAGTCTTTTGTACTGTAGGGGAGTGGAAACACTGTATGTTTCCTTTCCATCCACTCATGAGGTGAACAATGATGTAACTCTCGTTATTCCAGTATACTTAGTCTTGAGCAACATCAGTGTGATTTCCAAGTCAGGCCTAATGATTCACAGACATGATAAAACAAAACCTACCTAATAAATCTTAGCAGCATGTAATTTCATAATATATGTATTCAAAGAACTATCTGCACATCTATTTTTTATTTCATATGGTCTGTATACTGTTTTAATGCATGAGAATATTTGTATGAAGCAAAAGAAGCTTAGCGTTTTACACTTCTGGGTGCATATAGATGGGTAACTCATATAACTTCAAAAGAATAAACGTATCCCAAAAAATTAAAAATAATTAAACATTATTGCATGCTTACTTTGTATTGAATGTTATTCAGCTGAGACTCGTGGTTCTTTACTAGCTACTGCTTCTTGCTCTTGCAACAGAAATCCAGGAATACCAGAAATTTATCTTACTGATCTCAATTATTATTCATAAAGTAACAGTTAATTAAAAGACGAAACATAGTAGTTTCATGTTCTACTACCATTCCGTTGGAGAAATAGGTTCAAGTTCAACCCAAGTCACAAGTGAGACGAGTGTGTTAGGCCTCTTCCCCAGTGACTACTTGCCCCCATTGCAAAATGAATGCACAATTCATCACAACTGACAAGCTCTCCTCAAGAGATGCCTGAGACAGGAATAGCAGGGGTCTGAAAGTCAGAAAAGAGCAATGGAGGATCTGCATGGGAAAAACTGGCATGGTGCCTGAAAACACTACACTTGATTCTAACTGGTGCTTTCAGGCCTCTATCCGAGGAGCATGGATTATTGGGTAGCTATAACAAGAAAAGTAAGAAGCCTGCCCTAGCTCCTCTCACATCCGAAGAGGTTATAAGACAGTTCACAAACACACACACAATCAGAATTTGCTGAACTAAATCTCAGTTGAGATCCATATTATGCTAACATATCTTATGATTAACAGTAACGGAACACAGAGGACAGCTAGGCTTTTTTGGATGGGCAATTCTGCAAGTGTTATTTATGTACAAGGTATCTCATCATTGTGGACAATCAGTACAAGTCCTCTCCCACAAAATTTGGACTTGGCAACAATATGCCTGACAAAGTCAGTTTCAGCAAGTCATAGATGTTTTACAGAGGCTGACACCATCCTTTGCTCAATAATTTTGTTGGCCAGCCTTCAGCCGCATTTGCAGCAGGAGGAAAACAAGCACTGTCGGTATGTAGCTAGAATGGACTATACGACTCCTTGTATTAAACGATGGCTGAGCCAGTTGTCTCAAAGAAAGCTGCTGCATCCAAGGACCTGGACTCAGAATTATACTAAAGCCCTTTCATATTCAGTTACCAGCAGAAAGGGAGAGTGTCTCTAGGAAGTTCTAATGTGCGATTCCTCCACTTTAACATATATTAAAGTGCTTGGAGAAGCATTACCAAAAAATATGTCTTTGTTACTTAAAGAAGCAGTCCTAAAATAAACAATGGGTACAAGTAGCACCTTTCCTTGCTAGAGGAAAAAATGATGTCTCTCCCAAAATTCAGGACTAACTGCCAGAACTTTCCATTCTTCTTTGAATACCTAGTGTGACTGTGACAAGGACACCAGAGTCCTCCTGAGGGTATCCAAGAGATCTCATAAAAATTCATCACATTCCCAGGCCTTTTTCTAAAAGCAAACCAAAAGCCACATGGCTTGCTAGGTGGAAGTCTGCCATTTTTTATATATTATCTACAGGAAAGTTTAAAGTAGCATGTAAAAAAATCCAAACCTATCATATATGGTATGATAGAGTTCCAAATGGAGCTGATACTGCATTATTTAGGAAGAGGGCTGAGTGAGAACTGCATAAGGACATAACGCAACTGAGCAACTGGTCCATAAAATGGCAGACGAAATTCAAACCCAGTTAACATAAAATAACATAAGAGGAGAGGAGTAAGATTAACTCCACGTATAAAATAATGAGCTATGAGCTGACTGTTACAAAACTGAAGGGAAATGGGCTACATGATAAAGTTCCCTGCAAATTTCAAGTAAGTCAAACATTGAATCATTATGGGAAGAGCAAACCAAGCGAGGAATATTGTTATGCCACCTTCCTTCATCTCAGAAAAGACCTAGAAGAACCAGAGGTTGGAAGATCAGTAGGGAAAAGTACATATATGATTTGCCCGTTCTTACAGGACGACGACTTTAGGATGCTGGAGATAAGTTAATGGATTATTTGACTTTTATCTGATCCAACACAGCTGCTCCTACATGTTCACAACACTCCTTTGTGTACCCATTAGTCCCAATGTTTCTTGAAGTGTTTGATGCATTTTTATCCCCTATACTGTACCACAGCATGTCCCTACCTATCCACCAGCCCAGACAATCTAAGAAATATTTAGATCAACGCATCACAGGCAAACCCTTGAATTTTTATGCCATAAAGTATTTTCTAGAAGCAGTATGATTTTTCGGTCCCCTAGGGCATAAGCTTCAGTACATCTAAATAGGCTGAGAATGTAGTATATAAAATGGCAATTGCTCACATGCCACAAAGTTTGTGCAGGTGTCTCAACCTAGTGTAGTTATTCACCAGCACAATAGTAAATACTCTATTTAATTAATAGCAAAGCAGACTCAGCTATGATTATGAGAGACATATATTTTCAAAATATCTTGTTGGAGATCTCAGGGACACAGGAGATAAGAATTTAACTTTTACATTTGCTACCAGAGATTAAAGATCAGGTAAAAAAAAAAAAAAAAATTCTCTGGACTACCAGTACTTAGCGAATTTATGAACTCATGTTGTAACATTAATGACTAAGAATCCTACAGACCTCATGTAAAACATTTGGATGTACTCCTGATCATATTGTCTCCTCTACTTGTGAGCATTCAACTGTTTGCAGGAAAGGTTAAAGTAGTATTTCAAAAATAGATCACTTGATCTAAATTTAATGTTACTGTTGTAGAATGTATGCAAAAAATACTGCTTCTTGACTGTGACCATTGAAGCTCAACAACGAATAGATGGCTTACTTTCAAGGTCATTCATTCTCACTAAATCATCTTAATCATCAGTATGCTATTTGGTATGCACTATGTTTTCTTAATAAATTAAAATTAAAAGTTCATTTGGGAACTCCATTTAAAGCATTCCAAAATACACAACTTTAAGAATTAACAGATCAAACTATTTTCACTAAAACAATAGATTTGTCTGTATTATCGCTAGAAAGCACAGTAAAGAACCATTTTTCTGCCTTCTTTATCCTACACATAACATTGAACAAGACCTCTCACTTCTTGGAGTCGCTTTTTTTTTTAGCTTACAATGTTGAAAATGGAGAATTCCATTAACTACAATGGCACCGCTGCATATTTTTATATCTTGTAACATGGGTTTTTTCCACTTCTCCATCAATTGAATTAAGCTGATATTGTTACCCACATACAAGCTTCTATATGTCACCCATCCACAAGTTTATACTCTTGTTAACTGTGCCTGAGCTCTTCAACAGTTTTACTTAAAATAATAACAACAACTTCTTGAAACTTTCCAAAGAGAAAGACAGAGTGTATTTTCTGACTACATGAGGAAAGCTGTGAGGACTCATTACCCAGTAAGTTTATGAAACAATGAATGTAATAAATATCTATTTCCACTAGCCTTCTCACAGCTGCAGAGAGAATACAGCTCTTCTTCTCTAATCCAAGAGTGATCCTATAAACACAGTCACAGTAAAACTTGAATTTCAGCACCTCACTTTCTGGGACATAAGGCGAGGGAAACAGAGGCAGACCCTTATCTTTGCTTCTGCATTCTCTGTAAGGACAATGCTTGCTGTGTAAGAGGGGAAAGCCTGGTGCCTCCCCTCTAGAGCAGAAATGCCAGGCATGCTCTTTCCACTCACCAGGGAGACACAGGAGATACTGTGGCTTTTTGAAAACACAATGAAAAGGAAAGTTGACTTCACACAATCTTAAATATAAGAAAGCAATCCTTAGGCATAATTTCACCCTCAGTATGTAAACTCTTTTAGACAATAAACTGTTTAGAACAGGGCTTTTGCTTTAAAGCATCCAGCCCAAGAAGCATTTTAGAGAAACACCATGAAGGATCTATGAATGAGTGTATTGTTATAATCAGCAGCAAAACTTCTGCTTGAATTATTAATTGCTCTCTTTTTGAATAAGTGTTATTGAAGATGAAAAAGGAGATGGAAGGAGACCTATAAGATGGTTCATTATCACTGTGTTCATATAGAAGAAATAGGGGGACCCGAAAAAAGCAATTTTTTTTTTAATTGGTCACACACCCCCTCCAAGCTGACTGATTTCTTTCCCTGTGCACGTCAATAAACTGAATGGAATAAATTTTCAAAGCGCAGCATGAAAGATATACCCACAAATCCCATTAGTAGTAATGTGATTTGTGTGCTTATCTGCCATGCAATGCTTTGAAAGTTCATTCCTCTATGTCCAACTTCAGTCCTTCTACTTCCAAAAATACTTGAAAAGCTTACACGCACTTGCAGTTACTTTTGGGGGTGGGGAAAATTGGAGGATGTGAAGACCTGGCTCCCAATTCCAAGGGTAACAACAGGCAAGCAGAGCTTCAGCCTGCAGGAGCAAGAGTTGTACCTTGGGTGGTTGTTAGTTCCCCAGTCACCAGTCTGGCTGGGACTGAAAAAGATTCTCTGGTTTAGACTGCTCAACTTTTCTCCTATCAGTCCTCTTTAGTGAAATGTTTTGATTTTGTGCCACTTTGAGCAATCTTTTTGTCACAAGAAGGGTAACAGCATTGCATGCTACCTTCAGAATCTGGAATCTCATGAAAAAGACCTTAAAAGAGAAGCAGAATACAGTGCACTATTCATTTATTCTCGTGACAGGCCCTAGATTGTACAGAGCATAGAAAAACTGGCACAAGATTAATCAGTTCCTGAACCTGTATAAAATGAACTCTCTTCTTATGGCAATTTTAAGAGTCAAGGCTGCAATCTTTGTGGTCTTGCATCTAAACTAGATGGCTGTAACTAGTAAGAAACAAGTTTGTATTTTTATTTATCTAATATAGCATCTTTCAGCCTGGAAGGTCCCAAATCATATTATACACTATCCACTTTACCAGCCTTGCCAAAATACTGCCACTTTTGAAATAGCCTTAGAGTAGCAGAAAAGGATGCTCTTGACTAAAACACAATGGAAAACCTCGGGTTTTTTTGGAGCAATTGTGAGCGTTTAATGTTAATACAAAGCAAATTGAATCCAATTTTAATTTCACACCTAAAAGACACCATTATCATGAACAAAGTACCCAGCTCATCTTTATTCTGTTTGCAAGAGGAGGAAGAACCTAGCTGGGCCTTGAAACGGATGTTTCAAGGAATATAGACACAAATATACTCTCTTAAATCACTGATGCCTGAACTTACAAGAATTAGAATAACTGCTTTACTTTTAATACTGATTGTAACCCTAAGGGATATCATGTCAAACATTTATTCAACTACATTCATCTTCCAAAAATGCAACTGCCCTAATCTCTACAAACATGTTGAACAAGATTTTCATAATCTAACTGTTTCAAAGCATTCAGACCTTGACTCAACCTCTAATTGTTGGCCATATTGATAAGAAAATAGTTTTTACCTTTATTACTCCTTTGTGTATGCTAAATGAAGTGGAACTGCATGATGATGAATGGCCAAATTTCTGTCCACACTGCAAAAAGTATAATTTCTAATCACACAGTATATTCTTCCCTTAATAGAATTGATACAGAATAGTTTAATTTAATCACCTGACTGTAAAACCTTGCATGAATGATAAAATTTAAGGTTTTACTCTCTACACAAAGTAATTATTAGAGTTAAAAGTTCATTACAAAGAGGAAATAAATCTGAAGATGAAAAGTAAATATGATTTTTTCTTCTCCCAAACCTTCTCATTAATTTTCAACACTATAAACTATTTATACTTCTTTCACGATATGCTTCAAAAGGTATATACAAACATAGCCTAAATCATATCTTGATATTGAGATAAAGGTATAGATGATATTTAGCATCTAGGCAGATTTAGACCTTCTATATGCATTGCAAAGCTGACATTATTAATGTATTGTGAATTAGATGTCCTACTGATCCAGAACAGAAACATAGATGAAAATCAAACATACAGATTTTATTTGATAAATATCTTATACAACTAGTCAGTTACAGCCTTCTAACTCATATTCCTTTGTGGTTTTTTTTAATGGTGACGTTTTAAAAAATAAACAGTTATCAAATTGGACTCTAGTTATGTTTTTGAGAATTTTTTTTTTCCATTGTCCTTACTTGATTTCTATTAAGCATTTCCCATAATGGGCTTATTATAACTGGGATATATTCTATTTTTAATCTTATACCTGTCTTATTCTTGGCAGGTTTCCAAGTCTGAAGTTTGCTTATCTTGCCTTCACAGGAAAAATAATTTTTCTAACAAAGCAGAGACTGAAAGCTTGCCCTCCTGCATCCATGCCTTCTCACCTTCCCATCTAGAATTCTGGAGCTGGTAAGGAAGTACAAGCTGCAAGTGAGGACATGATTTCAGTGTGATCACACCAATATGGAAGTGCATTAGAAAACAGAGAAATCAATGAAGGGTTTATATGGTGCCAGAATTTTAGTTTTCGATCACTGCCTTACTTTGAAGTGGTGGAGTTGCAAGTTTTCAGACTGCAGCAATATATGTTTTACAAGGAATTTCTGTGTGTGTGTGTGTTCATATATGATTATCAATTGCATCACCAAAACATCCTGTTATACAATTTCATCAGCCAATATAGGAATGAACAAAAGCTTGCATATGCATTTTAAGTCCCAAGAAACATCATGATAGCACACCAGTCTACATAAGTGCATTTCAAGCACTGTGCACCATGCATAATGGAAGACAATTAGATCTAATTTGGATACCTACATCCCCGTTCATCTCAGGAACATCATCATATATACACACTTAATTAAATATTAATATTTGTATTACTTTTCTTTATCTATTATGTCTTAAATTGCCTTTGATAATCTGGGTTTTTAAGACTAGCTCAATTTGATCATCTTGATATACCAAAATCACAGCTGAGATAGTAGAAATCACCATTACAGATGGAGCTGCTGTCCACAACAGAAAAATGAAGCCAGCTTATTGTACAGAGCATCTGATACCTGATCATTTTAATGAAGCTTTCTGTCTTGCATACAAAATGGTGCAGAAGCCAATTCCACTGTCTAAGGTCAGCAATGCAGAATGCTCATCATCAGTCAGTTTAAAGCTGTTTAAAATCAAGGCCCATTGTAATCAAGGTCAAAATTGTCACTGACTTCAGTGGAGAGAGCTTCACTTCAGAACTCGTCTATTTATTTTAAGTATTTGAGACTGCGAATATCATAACAATGCCTGAAAAAACAGTGTTTTCTATAGGCAACAGCAATGCAACCCATAAAAAACTTTACCCTCCAAAGTCAACAGTTTAAATTGCAGGGTGAATTGGATATGAGTGATAATGCATTAGCATATACATCACTGTATACAATTAATTAATTAATGAATCATAGAATAAAATATGAGCTAGATGACATACCCTCAAAAACCTTTGGCATTAATTACATACACTTTGTAAACTGAAATTATGTTAAATTATTAATACAGTAAATTTTAACATATGTAACAACATAACTTAATAATACCAGTAAAATAACCAGGAATTATCCTTCACAGATAAGACAGCTTACACAACAAGGGGCAAAAAGCAATATATGGTAGCTAGTACTACACATTAGCACTTCATAGCTAATGCTCAAGTTCTACTTCTTCATGTCTGTAACACCCAGTTGGCCAGGAACCAAACCAGGATTATATATCTTTTTTTCTTTGACAGATGAAACAGTAAATACTATACTTAAAAAAAACCTCAACAAACCCTAAACTATATTGAAAATCCATTTAGCATTTCAGCCTCACTCTTCACTATGAAATTTATTTTCCTTTTATTTTTTTTTTTCCTTTCAAGAATTTGCTTCATCTTGGAAGCTGGTATCAAAGCTGCTCCTCGATAACTTAAAAGAAAAATTACTTGAAACTCCTCAGTGTCACTACATCTGACAAGTTTCTGCAATGTATTTACCACCTTCTTTCACAACATTACTAAAATTTAAATACCCAGAAAGTGCTACAGCTGAGATTTTTTTCCATCCATTTCAATTTGAGAAAGATGCATTTGATTGTATGGTCTAATAGAGAAAATCTGCTCTGTCTACTGGAAATGGCTGTCCAAGCTAGTTGTGGGAAATAAAATACACACAACCTTTATTTTTCTAGGATATGAACAGAAATTAAAATGAAGACACTACCAAACCTATTCATAAATCTTTACAAATCTCACCCTCTAGGACAGGTTTAAAAAAAAAAACAAACACAACCCTGTGATAACACCTACAGAGTTATTTCACCAGTTTTTCCATTTAAATGTGATTTTGACAATTTAATGAGTACATTCTTTCAAAAATAACAATGGTATTGTATGACTGTCATGTAAATGTAACTCAGGATTGCCATCAGTTCATTAAATTATTTCAGAAATCTGTCCACATCCCATGTTTTTGCAGACTTTACATAAACTGCAGCTCTCAATTCATTCTTGAAAAATATTTTAACATTTGCATTCAAGTCCTCAGAGGTAAATTTTCAGTTCAGATGCAGGATAAACAAATCTCCATCCCTATACTACATTATGGAATTCTATGCAAAAGCAGTTCTCTTTTTATAGAGGACCACAGGCCTTTGGGACGAAACAGCCTCTGGAGCATTGCATTGTTAGCACTCAGGTTGCAGAAAGCACCATGAAAAAAACTGCTTTCACACTGTGATTTCCAAAATGTAATATCACCCAATGCAAAAAGTAATGAAGCTGAAATGATCAGATATTGTTCTGAACAATGTAACTGACTGCACAGTACCATTGAGGTCTGAGGAAGGAATGCATTATATTCTGCTGTATATTTCTGAGTCAGACCAATGAAGTTCTTTGAAGCTTTACTACAACAATTTTGAATTTGAAATATTTTCAGAACTTATCTTCTCCATTTTAGCAAGCTAGACACAACACACTCACTGACTCCTGTCAGGGAACAATGGGAGGGACTGAGCATGCAGTGGCTAAGCACTCTCATTGAAAAAACCGGAGGATGCTGCAATAATTGTCCTGAGAGGCTAGAAAGGAAACAAGACTCTATGCTGACAGCTTAGCTCAGCATGAACTCTCATTTTTCACACGGAGCTAATTAAAAACTGAAATTAGTTAAATATGGAAATGACACTTGCAAGCACTTTAGCTGAATTCTGGCAAAATCCCTCTAGAGTGCTGCGACACTACCTGCTGCTTCAAAACTCCCCAATTGAATTTCACAGTTAAAAGGCTGAGCAAAGGGAAAGTTATTACAGAGATTTCCAATACAAAATGTGTCTGTAAAATTCTAAATTAAATTTCATGGTAGCCCTTTCAGTAACTAGGGACACACTGTGCAGTCCAATGATATGGTGCTCAAATAACATCCCTGCATGTATTCTCTGATTATCTCACCTTTAGGCACTGTGCTGGTTGTGCCAGAACTGTGAAGCTCACAAGGATACCAGCACTACAATGCTACAAAGATAAGCCATGTACTGCTACTGAAGTAGTTATTTGGAAAGCATGGATGCACGGCGCATAAAGGAATTACTTCCACAGTTTAACAGCAGAAATCTCAGAAAATCAGAACCCAGCAACCAAAATATTTTATGCCTCATGATTTTAATTTGTATTTGTAAGTGGTGAATACATATACAGAGAAGGGTCTATACTGCAATAAATTACATGGCCTATATGTATATATATCAGTGCTTTACAGTCAAGGTAATAATAAAAAGCACTTCTGCATATTTAAATGGGCATAAAGAACCAAGGGACTGGATATGCATAAAAGGTATGATGACTGACATTAGCTTTTTGACTAAAGCACCATGTGAATTCCATTTTGCTGCACGTGACTTGCCTAGTATGCATAAAAGCAAGGGTATTTGCCCAAGGGCAAATATGATTTCTGAATGCAATTTAACGATACCCGCCCACCGAGCAGATCATTTTGGATCCATACCAAGGCATTCGGGATAGCCAATCACTTTCAAAACAACTGGAGCGTTTTGATTTTATTGTTTTTCCTACATTCCATCCCTTTACCCTTGAGGCAATCCCCTCCCACTGGCCTGCAGCCACTATTGCACCAACAAATTTCTGTCTAGGAAAGCCAGCAAAAGATGCCACATAGCATAAAAGCCACTGTTACTCCCAAGTCTGCTGGCAGGGGGTATTGCTGCACCCAGCCTGCCAAAACCTCTTCCCTGGCAGCTATCTGTATAATCTGTGTATCACACCCAGGCTTTGCTAGTCCAGGGCCTTGAAACATCTCAGCTTACCCAGCTGGAGGGGATATGCTGCAGCTGCACCATCAGACCCTCTTATTTTATTGAATTTTGAATATGCAGTTTCAAAGCAATTCAAATGAATTTGCCCAAGGCCTCAGATCAGTAAAACTACTGATACCATCTGCAGCAGGCTTCCTAAATTTGAAGCATTTAAAAACAGGTGACAGGATAGGAGCTTTCAATGTAAGGACTGACACTCATGAAAAGCCTGCTAAACAAACTTGGTTATGCCCCATTTTGGCAAGGAAGGAACTGTATGGCTTTCAGCCCAATTCTCACAATAGCACTGGTAATAATGGGAAGTTCCATTTTAAATTATTTTTTAAATCATGTATATTTTTCCAGGTTAAAAAGGAAGCATTTATTTGATCACTGAGCTTCATGTATTTTAAAGCATCTATATGAGTGGAGATAAAGAGCAGACTATGATGAACATGAACTCTTAACTAGAGGGTGTATTAAGAAATCTAGAAGCCAATATCTAGCAGGTCGAGGCCTCTTTCAAGTTTATGAAACTCCAATGAGATCATTAAAACACAGGTTGCCCTAAAGGAGGAAATCCAAAGGCATGATTATAACACTCTTCCCTTCAAGTAATATTTTTAATAATGCCCATTGCTTAATCATATTCAATACCCTTAAACATCCCAGATGATGTTGAAATGTATGTACACACAGCATTGTTTAAGTCCTGCAGGGACACAGACACTAACAGCAAGACTACAGTAAACGGATACTACATTTTGACCAAGGTCCCTTGTTTAGAGCTCTGCTTTTATAAAACAGCAGAACTGTAAATATCCAGAAAGGACAGAATAATAATTAAAAAACAACAACAAAAAGATACCTTGATGCCCAGGGACATATGAGCTGAGTCTCCTACAGATTCTGCACTGCCAGCATAACCCAGATCTGCCAGCTAGGAAACCACTAATGTTTCCCTGCTCATAATGCCATCCAATTCTTCTTCCAGCAAGCAGAGGCAAAAGATTAAATTCCCTATCTAGCAGTTGTTCACGCCTATGGTCCATTTAGAATATGCCTGACTGACAGGTACAAGCTTAAAAACTACTGGGACATATACCTGGCTAGCTATCAAACCAGGAGCCAGAGCCTCAGCCAGAGGAAGCAGAGCGTGTCAGCCAAAGAACTGGGTCGAGGTGGTTGTGGTCCCAGCCTGGTGCCTTGCACTTACTTACTCGCTTCACACTGAACAGGGAGTCAGTGAGCTGCATACTGGTTTCTGTTGTTTCATTGCCCTGACTGCATCTGTATACACAAGCCTGTCTGGAGCAATGATACAGCAAATAACTAGTACCTACTTCTCTTGTCTGTGGGTTTTAAGAGCACCCATATTATCTGTATGCATAACTACCCTATTTGGGGATCAGTACTCTTAAAGAGAGAAATTATTTTTACCATCTTCTTCACCCTCTCCTGTCGTCCTACCTCAGTATACTCCCAGGAAGATATAGCTTGGGGAGGGAGCTAGAGGCAGAAAAGGGGAATCTGGGGAAGGGTGCTGTCAGATACAGCCAGGCAGCTTACTTTGAAGAGCAATCATAAGCCAATGACTTACGCCTTTTAAAAGATCCCTAAAGAATAAACTATAAAGAACTTGCTAGAAAGAACAGCATATATTCCAATCAACTTGTGATTGTACTTCAAATCTGCAATGAACATTCACTCTCCAAAGTGCTTTATGCTATACTCAGCACATGACGCAAATCTGGGTAAGCACCACTGGGATAAAACCTAAGACATTCTTACAAGGGGGACATCCATGCAGACA
This sequence comes from Haliaeetus leucocephalus, assembly GCF_000737465.1. Taxonomy (NCBI): domain Eukaryota; kingdom Metazoa; phylum Chordata; class Aves; order Accipitriformes; family Accipitridae; genus Haliaeetus; species Haliaeetus leucocephalus. The sequence goes on along the minus strand of NW_010973092.1, from coordinate 16,712,868 downwards.
ACTGCTTTTGTCACTAATGCTTCTGGGAAAGTATTTACTCATGAAGAAAATGAATAGTGGCTTGAAGGTGAGAAATTAAGACTGAGGATTTTCATCTACAGGCACTTAAAGGTATGTAATCATTCTCTTGTTCTTTTCCCTCCTCTTGCACTCAGAAATATCCAATAAAGTTTAAAAACCTGAATCAAGGAAAAAACCTGAGCCTGAAGCCTCCCTTTGGGGAGGGAGAAGAGAGGAGGGAGCAAAGGGGGCTGACAGACAGAAATACATTATTTATTCTTTCCATAACCAATATAGCATAGCAGCATGAGCCAGGGAATTACATCCACCAAGCACACATGCTACAGCCATCTTTGCCCTTGTAGGAACTGCTTCAGTGCTCGGAAGATGCAGCATGCACAACCCAGCGATGTCATCCTCGTGACATAAACCAGCCTCCATATGCAGAAAGCAATGGAGCGAAGATTATTCCCAAAGCTGAGGCCAATAAAGGGCTACTGGTTCCAGGAGACTGGTGAGCCAGGTACCCCCAGAGAGTTTACAAGCTGGTTCTTCAAGCCATAGGCGAGAACAAGACTGCTAAGATCATTCGGCCTCACTCTGAACTGCTTCCTCATACTGATTTTCTTTGTAAACAGAGCCTAACTCATCCCATAAGAGGCAGAAAGATTCACTTTGTGGCTTTGCCAAATACAGGGTCCTCAGTGGGAGCTACACAGGTTTTGCCCTGTAAAGTCATTCTGGCAGTCTAGACAGTCTAATTCATTAAATGAATTCTTTGAATTGTAAAACTTTAGTCAAGGTCATTTGCAAATGCACACCTTGAGTTCAATTATGTTTTACCAGTGGATGGCACAATTAAAAGAAAAAAACTGTTTTTATAACTCATCACTCTTTTCCCCTTGGTTATCAATTTTTAAATACAGGGCAAGAAAAAAAAGTGTGGTTTTGAGAAAATTCTGAACACATAAATGTTTCAGATCACTTCTACTGTATGGAACAAGAAAATGTTTCTTTTAATAGTGTGATTTGATGTAATTTGCCTTATGATTTTTCTTAAGGTACAGCAAATGTTGAACAGAAAATGGCACATATTTCATTTCAAGATACAGAGCCAAATTCATCCCTGCATCTTTTTCATGCCCCATTGGTCTAAGCCAATTATTTTCAATGGAGCTATATCAGTGTGAAAAAGGAATAATGCAATCATGAATCAAGTTCATACTATTTTTCATGACAATTCCACTTCAGCAAAGCCTCAGATATAACCTAGTGAACCACAGATCACAGTAATATTTCATAAAATTTGTTCAACAAAATGTATTAAATAAACTTAGCTTTCCACCTGTTTCTTAGCAACTTAGCAACCCTTAAAATATCAGAACACTGGGAACAAGCGTTCAAAATCTTACCTACAAATGCAGGCTTTACTTTTGAGAATAGCTGCGCCAGCATTGATGGCCATAAATGCGAGAATAAATTTTGCAGAATGGGGCCATAACGCATACATTTTACCTGTATCTGCACCCAGTCCTTAAGGTATCTCTTAATTAGTGGTATCATTTGCTAGGCTATTCACTAGATCTGTCACGTAAATTCAATAGCAAGGATATTAAGGTTTCATTACAGGAGATATCAAAATAAAAGTATCCCTAAATAGCTTAAGTGTCCCACGACCAATTGTCGCACGTTTTATGGTTTCCAGTGATTTCAGTAACAGCTCTGAAAGTGAGCTGGAGGAACAAACGTGCCCTGCAGCACTGCATCTTGGGCTCGGGCATCCTCCACAGCACCAGTTTTATGCTCTGTGACCAGCTATGGCCAACGAAGTACCACATTCGTGCTATACCTTCATGTGAACCCATCACTAGAGAGCCAAGAACAGTGCTGTCTAACTGAAGTTCAACAGCTGCATCAGAACAGGGAAATGAAACTTAATTCCTCATGGAAAAATGCAGTGGGACTGTATGAAAACTGCAGGAGAGGGTCCACAGCAGTTTTAGTCTTATCTTTAGATAGATGGCAATAAATCCTTAGTACTTGTAAGGAAAACTTGCTTACACTACAGCACCCTGAAGTCTTCCCTTGTAAGAGCCAAGAAGCAACTTAACTCTGCACATGAAGGGTACAGCCACTGTCAGCTTTGTGAAATGAGGGAGAATGCGGTGTCGATAGGACCCTGTCTAATTGATAATTAGACCAAGTAACAAATCTGGGGTTAAACCCTGTAGTCTTAACTGAAGATTGTTTCCCGCAATACCTTTTCATCAGCTTCTGCATGATTTAGAGTTTAAAATAAAGCTTCTAACCCCGAGCTCAGTATTGTGAAAAGAAACACAGCTCAGGAAAGCCTGGATCTTCGCTCGGCTACGAAAAGGGCCAGATTCTGTCTGTGTGAGCCTCTGGGGCTCCTTATCTGTTGTAGGCAAAACAAACGTTTTGTGAGCTGGGAAACTAATTTCTGTCTTTATTAGGGCCAGGCTGACGTCACAGATGTTCCTAGTCACCCCCCAGTTCTTCTCGCCAGCGCCCCAAGGCCTGCCGTGGCCTGCAGCCAGGCCGGGGCCCGTTCCTCCCTCCCGCCCGCGCGGCCCCCATCCCCCCTCCCTCCGCCGCGGGCGCCCCGCGCCGGCACTGCACGGGCTTCGTCTGCGCGGCCTGAAGCAGTGCCAAAGGCACCGTGTTCCCCATGAGAAACGGCAGAAACGTGGCCCTTGCCGCTTCGGAAACACAGTCACCAAAATCACATACGATAAATGGGGGAAGGAGCGCAAGTGACTCAGTAAACGTAAATATCGATGCAGTAGACACGTACGAAACAACTTTAGCAACATCTCCTGTTAAATATCCTCACGCTGGATTTGTCAGAAGTACTGTCAAATGCCGTAACTAAAATCTGGACAGTTCTCAAGTGGCCACAGCAACATTACTCTGGTGTACCTAAGGCACCGGCATCCTGGAGACTGGGTTGGCAAACAGTTAGAAGATAAGCATAATACTGCTGGTTTCCCTCCTTTTTTCCTAAAAGACGAATATGAATTTGCCATTACTAAAAAGTATTCTTGACACAAGCACTGCAAAGGACAACCAGCTGTGACAGGGACACAAACCCGACTTGTGAACGCCTGCCAGGAGCTGCTGGGAGGGCGGCTGGGCGGGAGGTGCGCGCTCCTGGACCCCGTCCCATGACTAACCCTGACACAGAAACAGGCTCCGCTCCGTTACCCTTCCTTGACATCTTCCAGCTGCTAGCCATGGCATGCTGCTTAGCTTAGTTCACCTTAAAATTTCCTCGCGGATGGCTGTAGTATGCATTCGTGTAGGCTGATGATTTAGTGGTTGCCTGCTGGTATCAGAGAAAGGAGCATTTTTCCCTTCAAGTGTCTGCTTTGTAAATCAATTGCTAAATTATGTGCTACTTCATTCACATTTTTTTGGGCCTCTATCTGACGTAAGACACCTGCTGTGGTGATAACTGACAAAATATGTGGAACCTGGGGAGAGAATGAGGAAAAGACAGGAAAGAGGAGGACTCTGACTATTTTTGCACATGCGACCTATTGGCAGAAATGCTCAGGCAGTGGCATATAAATGCTGTAGATCGAAACTGCTGAATTTTTTAGTAGCACAATACACTACATACCATTGCTGTTGCACCAGAATACAAGCACATAAAGAGCAATCTTCAAAGCAATAAAATAAGACGTACCCAGCTGTGTTTCAGTTCATATACATCCACAAGAAGCTTGTACTTTTCTATACTAATTCCACAGCAAAATCAAAGAACACAAAGCTACCAAAACACTGAACAAAATTCTAGAGAGTCAAACTTTAATGATCAAGAAAAATAAATTTAGTTTTATTAATCTGTATCATGGAAACACAAGACATTTAAAGCAGCTTTGCAACATCTCTCTTAATTAACCTGTATCAGGTTATTTGGATGAAATCACAGTCTCACTGTCAAGATCAAAATATTCACTGTCTTCTCCATAAAGCAACCATTAAAATTTTTAAAAGCAACTTGGGAACATTGGCAGAGTTGTCAACATTACAAATAGGTACTGCTAACATTCACATCTCCTTATATTTTACTTTTGTTTGGAAGGCCTTATAATTTTTTTTCAGTAGTAACATAGAAATTACTTTCCTTGGAATCAGACTGAAGATTCCTGCAGATTCGTAAATGAGAAAACACGTTATCGCCACTAACACTAACACAAAGGAAATAGAACTACTCCTACACGTGATAGCATTGAAAGACAGAGTGTGTAGTATCAGCATTAGAAAATGGATGAGTAAACCAGAGGTGGGAAAAGGCAGATTACTGTGCAAGCAGAGTAATTTTGAAAGCTTCACTGGGGAATTGGGATCTGCTCCCTCCAAAAGAAAATCAACCAGAAAGCAGAAGTAACACACTGCTTTTCCTTGTTCAGTACAGTTCTTTTCATCAAGTTGTATGGGAAACAGAATAAAACTTGTCATCTTCCCTTCAGAACAGAGCATTAATGTAAAATGTTTGATTATTATTGTTACAGCTTCTGCCACATTAGATTGTACTTTAACTCATTTTATTTTTTAAGGTGATTATCCTGCTAATAAAAGACACTAGGCTGATAGCCCCAGAAGCCGATATTTGCCATTTATTCTCAGAACAGGAGTAGCACTGAAAGATTCCCCAAGTGGTCCAGCTTCCCTCCTACTCTGAAGAAATTGCTCCTTTATCATTGTCTATTCTGGAAAAAGAATATACCTCAGCTAAAATAACGGTAAAAAGTGACTTAGCACTGTGTGTGGGCAAAGGGTGTCATACCTGCTATCCTGGCAACAACCAGTGGATGCACTTCATGTCATGGGCTTGGTTCCGCTCAACAGAGCCTTCTCAGAGCTGGGCAGTGCTGATTTCTATTTGCCCTCTGCTCAGCTTACAGGAGGGAAAAAAGTGCAGAAATGGCTGCACTTCCCCAAGGAGCAGTGTTTGCCCAGCAAACAGCCTGAAAAGCAATACTTTGCTCCACAGGGACAATAGTGTGGGGTCCCAAAATAAAAATGGATAGATAAGGTTTGCTGGGAGAGCAAGTCCTACAACCTAAAAGACCAGAGGAAGGCTTTAATTGCTTTGGTAGCACCCAAGGCTACAGCCCCTCTCCCTGCATAAAGTTACCTGGGAAAACCAAACTAGCTGGGGAACAAGTGGTTACGTGGAGCAGGACAGTGAGAAAAACACCCTGATGCACAGATCCCAAAGCTCAGCTGACCCTCATATTAAGTTTTAATAGAATATCAGAACTCATCTTAAATAGTATACCGATATTCTTCATTAAAATAACTAACAAAACGTTAGTTATTCACAAATAAAAGTGTTGAGATGTTAGCTGGAACAATTATTTTGCCTACTGGAAGGGAAAACAACGTTAAAACATTGTTCCAAATGTGATGTGAACATCTAGGATTCTTTGGAAAGTGGGTGTAGTGAATCTCATGTTATCATTCCAGCACTTCGTGAAGAAGTCACTTTGTTATCAACAGACACAAACATTCACACACACAGATCTCTCCTCCTGGACTACCTGAAAATAGGCATGAATTGTCTATAATACTTTACCACCCTGTGCTATGATTTCTTTCTGAAACACAACACTCTTTATTAGATCTAGTTATTACATTACTTTTAAATACCAGAATATAGAGCCTGATACTACTCAAAACAGATACTCAAAACCAGCAGACCTAAGATGCATTTTTTACAGTAATGTAAAATATATACATTACTCAAACTCAATTTAGTCATCTGAAATGTAGAAATAATAACATTTACTTTCCCCACAGTAAAGTGCTTATAAGCTAAATTAGCATTAACTATTATTCATCTCATTTCTAGAAAACAGTGAATCATAGCCTTATCTTTAAGCATTATTTTAAAAAAATGAATAAGTAATTTCATTGAGCAGGAAATAAAACTTTTGTCTTTCTTTTCAATTCTTCCAACTACATTATTTACCAGAAGCTAATTTAGCCTATTTACAGAAAAATCAAGTCATTTTTTTGGCTCCTCTGTGCTAGAATTAATCAGAAGCAGCATGATTCCATGTTTAATTTCAATCACAGCAGCTATTGCTTTACAAATAAATAAAACTTTCAAAATTTTTATTGCTCCTAAATAAGATGCTCACTTTTTCTTAAGGAAAATAAAATTTAGAATACTGGCTTCTACACAAACTTTTGTTTAATTATGAGAGGACCACAGAATATGTGTTTTCGCTTAATAAAATCCAAGTGCATAATTAAAACTGCATTTTCTTGAAAGACATCAGCAGTATCTGGGTCATCTAGAAGATGTCCAGACCATCAAGAATTAAAATGCCCACAAGGAAATACAACTCGGGGGGGGGGGGGGGGGG
>NW_010973092.1:16561092-16706457 GCF_000737465.1 Haliaeetus leucocephalus | reverse complement strand
CAAAAAATAGAGAAACGACAACCGAGAAAACCGGGGGGGGGGGGGGGGGGGGGCGGAGGGGGAAGTTATTATTAAAAGAAATCTACCAACCCTAACTTCAAACACAGAGGCAAGTGCTATGAGGTGGTACATGGAATTCCTTTTGTAGACCTGAGACTTAGCTTTTTCAATTTAAGTTGCAAAAGCTGGTTATCAATTTTCTAGCTAGATTTACTGAGAGGATAGCAGAATTTAGCCCCATCTGTTAGTTCTTGGCTAGGAAACTAGCGCTATTTGTTTTCCTAGCATGGCATCCCAGCCCATTTCTGACTTGCAAGCTCATACAACAGATTGATGGTGCCAGAGAGACACTGTGAAGTAGTGCCTGCACCACTGCCAAGGGCAGGGAAGAAATGGATGGTCAAATCCAGATGATCTTACATTAAGAGAGGAGGAAGTGAAAAATCTGCACTGCCCCCCCCACCTGCTCCCTCACCCCATGCTCGCAGGAGATTGCATCTAGCCTTCAGCCAGCGAAACAGAGAAAATTTTGCTTTAAAGCTTTAGAGGTGCCTAAGAATACTTTCAGCTTGAGTTTTGCCCAACCATGGGCTGGTTTTAAATCCATACTGTCAAAATGAGAGTTAGAGGGATTTTCCCCAACTTCATAACTGGGATGAACTGCTTCGTCCTGAATGGCTTTTGTCTAAAGACTTTCTCTAGTGCCCTCTTTCACAAAAACGTACATGGGAATGGCAGTTTTCTAAAGACCCAGCTGATCTGTAAATCTGTTGGGAGAGTCTAGATTTAGTGTTCAGTGAACCTTACGTATACTTTACTAAAACTTATATAAAACATTGCTCTGAAACTACAGCCAATCCTGTAGCAATGATGGGTCTCAGTCACATTTCTCATTATAAAAGAGTACAATTTTATAATTCAGTATCAGTAAGTATTGGTGGCCAATATGTACTAGATTACTCCAAAATATTAAACACTTTGAGATACTGTGAATTTCACCAAAGAAAATAAAAGCATTACCAGTTATTGTCTCAGCTATTTTTGTAAACTTCTTCCCTGCTGCAGAAAAGCCTACACAAACTATGATTAATTTTCCCATTCCTGACTTTACTTACATGTGAATTTCTAACAAACTTCAAAAAGGTACATGTTGAATATTTTCAAGAATGAGCTTAGGGTAAAATTCTGACAAATACAAAAAATAAGCAAGCTAAAAAAGAGGGGAAATATTTTCATCATTTCTGTCAATTTATAGTAATATTAATTATTTTTAGAACAGCACAAAAGATTATCTACATATGACTTAAGTGCATCTAGTAACACACAATAAAAAGCAGGTGAACTAAATCAGTAAAATATATATATAAATCAGTTCAATTTGCAGATATCTGTACACCTAAATGCAAACAATGAGCAAACTCCATACATGTATAATATAATTGTCTACTACAAATTTGGCCTTTTCATAATCTGCAGCCCAAACTCTATTATAAGCTTGCCATTTCAATCCAGACCTTTGACTTCTAAGAAAAGGCTTTAGGGAAAGAACTCTGTTTATATTTAGGAAAAGCTTTAAAAGATAAACCTATCATAGAATAATATTATCTTTATCTTACCAGATTAGTCAGAGTTCAAACTGAAATGGCATTTTATACTAAGGAATAATGTCTCTGTTTGTAAATGGCATGCAGGGCATCTATATTATTGAAAACCAGGGAAAATGATTGCAGGATTTCCAGTTCCAGAGTTGACAAAGGTGATATTTTCATGAAGGTGACACACATGGGCTTCAGAGACCTCCCCCAGTCCACAGCTGGCACTGATAAGTAGCATGACTTACTAAAGACCGAACACATGTTGCATAGTGCACATGCACGTTGACGTAAATCGTATTTAACAAAAGATATCCCAGCAAAAGAGGGCAGGAAGAAGGCCCACAGCCCTACAGACACTTCACGTCAGGAGAAAGCATCTAGGATTTTGTATTTTCCTGCAGCCAAGAAAGGACATGATTGTGTTTAAATTTCCAGTCAAGGGAAACAAAGATTCACTGTTATCTTCAATACAATTGTACGCCTTCATCTTTATCTACAAGTAGCCATGTGCCTAACTATTATGATTGAGACCAGCTAAACAGTGACTGTTTAAAAGAATCAACTTACTTTCAAAGCCTTTCTCCTGCCCTCTGATCAAATCAGTAAATCTTTCATCTGAAGATTTTCATGAGCAACCTTACTGAGCAAAGTAGAAGACTGAATTACTGCCACCTCCAAAGCCCCATATTTTACCCTTGGTATTTGAGGCCTGTTTTGCCTTGTGAGAAATACAAAAGTCTTTTGTCTGAAAACAGAAAGACATGGGGTCACACAGTAAAACTGAGTAAGAAAACTTGCAAATTTTGGCTAAAATCATCCACACAGAAACTTATTGGTGATCCACTGTGTTCAGTAATTTACCCATGTGTCAAACCCTGAATACTGAACTTAGGAAACTCCTTTGTACAACTATAAAAAAATATATACGATTCCAGAGTCGTGACTATACTAAAGAAAAAGCAAAGTATGCAGTATATGCAACCGTTACCTCTTTTGCAAAGTGCTCTGGAACTGCCAGAGTATACAAGTTGTAGCACGCAGCAGAAGCTGTTAATGGAGAGCATTTAAAACAAAATCTGCTGAAAGTACGTAAAGGATAGTTGACAGCTGAAAAAAAAATTAATCTACGCGTTAAGAGAACTAGAATTCCTAAGTTTTGGACCCTGAGCTTTGTTTTTTTCCTTTCTATTAGGAAATGCCAAGATCTGTACTCAGGATAAGGCTCCATACTCAAAATGTAAAAAATGGGATGGATTTTATGAATTCAGTCCAAGGCCATGTGCTGCCCCTTCCCTGGGAAATGACTGAGTGCACGCTGGTCACAGGTACAGGACGAAGGCATCCACCATGTGAACTGACAGCCCAAGGTCCTGGCCATAGCGCTGCCAGTGCTTGGCAGGGGAGGATTTATAGCACAATCCACAACCTGCAGTTCACTCTTTTCCCGTTTTTCTGGGGCCCTTGAAAAAGACAGTGCCAGAATGAGCCCAGGGACTGCACGGGTTGTTCTAGCAGGCGACACCTGCCCAATGACCTAAACCACTCACCTGGGCTGTATTGAGGACTACTCATCAGCAAAACACCACTCTACTAAAAACACCTACTAAAAGGTCTCCTACTTCACACTCAGGTTGAAATGCAGGTTGGGATATGCGGATAGCTTTGAAACTGGTCTCCAGGAATTCTGAAATGATGAATTCCATACTAAATGTCTGTTCTTCAAATCATGGAAACCACAGTCAAAACTGTACATTTTCCCACGCACACACAGTTGAAGCAAAGAAAATTCCCACTCTTTCAATTTACCTGTTGTGTGTCTAGTATTCCAGGAGTTTCAAATCAACATTAAGCAAATTTCACTGTGTTTAAAAGCCTTTTTCTGTTCTAGCTGTTTACAGTTTTCTACTGGTAAATATGGGAGAAAAGATGAGTGATTTATGAATTCTCACTTTAAAAAGTCAAACAACATATTAAAACAATTCTTCATAGCATGGTGAAATAGAGTTAAACAGACCATTTTCACAGTGATTTTTATAGAAAGAACTTGCAGAGATTTTTGACAGAAAATAATAAAAAATCTAAAGATGAAGAGAACTGCATGTATTAGATGTTGTTAAACCTTTATTTGTCCTAAAGCAAAAGGTAAAATTCGCTTTGTCACAGATCTATATAAAATCTAAAAGAAGTGATGAAAATCACAGCTTTTCAACCTCAGTAATTTCCCTTTACAAATATTCTAAGCTGAGATTGAGTGAAACCCTTCACCAAACTACATCCTGACAACCAATACTATTTCCAGTCTCTCTGTTAATATGAGAGTAGGTAGTGCTGATCAAATGACAGAAAACCAATCAAGCAGCAAAGAAACATCTTGCTGTTTTCTTGAATGTCTATAAATTCACTGCTTTCAGTAACACACTTCCTTAGCCGCAGGTCTAATTGGCAGCACTTGCCCATGGCTGCTTAGGCAATTGCAATGACCCAGGTTGTGCAAGCAAATAACGAGTCCCTGAATTGACTAAGGAGTGTCAGAACGACAGAAGAAAAAATTGGCTAAGGGAGCACACCAGCAGCTGTATGTGCATCCTCAGGTGGTGCTCAAGGAGAATGTATATTTTAATTTGTAGCCCATTTGCTGCAAAAGGATAGAAGTTTAAGATATGCCAATGCATACAATGTGGCAATCCAAGCAAAGAAAAGGAAAACAACTTTTCTGTATTTCTGAGAACAAATAGCTGTCTCTACCATCACATTATTGTTTTACTATTACCAGCTAATACAACAGCAGACAGAAACTGCAGCTGCGGTCCACAGAATATTTGGCATTTCTGGCCCAAGCATAATCCCTCATGTAATGAAAAACCTATTTCTATTTCTGCATCCTTGCTACTCTTCATACTGAAGAGGCTTGCGTCTGTCTCCCATTTATTGAAGCTTATTCTTCATCTAGACAGCCAGGTCTGGTTTGTATTAGAAATTAGGTTTTAAATCACTATTTTTCTATTATTTATTTTAGGATTTTCAGGATGCCTCCAGAGGTGCAGAAAAATTCTTCTTGTTGAAAAAGACCCTAATACTCTTAATGAACCAAGCCCCAAATCCCTGACCCATGTTAAAGAACTTTGATGTTTTTAAAGTTCAAAATAAACTCTGGCTATAAAGACAGTAACATTTTTTAAAGAGTTAAAAAGACATAAAAATGTTTGGAAAAAGAAGTTAAAACTCCCCATGCAAAAGTAAGACCAATCAGATCCCTGAGCTTTTCTTAATGAACAGGCTCCATTATGGGCTGCTCTTTCTCTTTTCTCACGTGGCTGGAGTTTTGCAATTCAGTGATTAATGGAATCTCAAGTTGTAGAAGGGGATATATATGAAGAAAGAAACAACAGGTGAAATAAACTCTTGGCTCAATAAATCTTACGGGCCTAAATTGCATCTCTTTTCTCTTTATGCTTTCTGCTGCCTTGTGGCCAGTTTTAACAAGATTCTCTATTTTTATGTCGCAGCTCTGCACTACGTTCTTATAAACACACACAGTTCTCTCCTCGGAAAAGACCATATAGGATACAGGCATACTGACCCATTACTGCGAGGTAAATGGGACTACGAAGTTGCATTGTCTTTCTCTGGTAACTGTTAGTATGCCTGCTGTGAAATTTTTTAACTTCTATTTCACTTTAAAGTATTTTGCATTTACCACAGACCAGCAAAGATCTCGCAAGTTCATATCTACCCTTATATTACCTTGGGATACCTGTTGTGTACTCCTGACATTTCTCCAGCATCTATTAATTTTCTCAGTATATCAAGCACTATTTCCCTCTCTTTTAAAGTCTTTTAATAACCGAACACAGAAACCCTTTAGCAACAGTACATTCTCACAGAAGAAGCATGTCTTTTCTTCCACAAAAGAAAACATTACCCTCACAACTCCCTATTCAGTTAAGACCTATTCCAACTGTCAGGAGTGAAACCTGAGTTTGCTGATAAAACACATGCCTTGGATCAAACTAGCTCCCCTAGAATTACACGGGGGTTTCATGGTTTCCATATTTAGGAGACATAGCTGTAGCACAAAATTCCTGATTTAAAACTGAAAATTTGTACTTTTGTTCTTCTGACTACACAGAATTATTTCAGCTATGTTGCCAAATCTTTTGATAGTAGCAGGTTGGCTTTGCACTTGCTGTTGGTACAATTGCATTAACGTTTTTTTACGCAGCCAAATTGGGATACTGAGAACCAGCAGTTCAAGCCTTGCCTCCTGCTGAAGTAGACATGGACAGGGCCTTCTGATAATCTCCTGCCTTCCTCATACAGTTCTTCAGCCTCTGAAGAGGCTATATGCTATGTGTATGAGGTTTAGCTATACACTAGCTATATGCAGTCATCTGCACCTCACAGAAGGTAGGAAGTCTCTTGCAGGAGAAATGAGTAAATTGAAAGGAGAAGATGCAAATATACAAAATGTAAATGTTAATTTCAAAAATAGTGCAGTACACTCAGATTTAAACAAAGCAACTGTTAACATACAGGTACAAGTAGCATATATGCAATAGACTGACTGACCTTTCAAAGAGTCTTATCTAATCCAGGTCAATTCCTGCAAAGGCAAATAAAGTACTGCAGAAACAGAGTACGCCTTGTCATCCAGCAATGGTGAACCTATTCTGCCTCACTGGCATTAGTATATGAAAACATCTTCTATTCTGTGGCTTTACTCTGTAAGTATTTAGTAAGAAAAATGTTGGAAGAAATCAGCTGATCAACCAACCAGCAAATTAAAAAAAGCTTAACATTAAATTAACTGCAGCACTGTTATGCATTATGCATATTCTCTTTAAAAAATTAAATATGACAACAGGGGGATAAATCTGGACATCAGAAGAAAACAAACTAAACCCAGAGCATATTTAAAGTTTTAGGTAAGGTTCTGTAAGATCAACATAAGAAAATGAAATTCTTTTTCCATTCAGGAACTATATTAACACAAATGCTTGCCTTTTCTAGTAATTATTTAGTAATAGCCAAGATAAAGACATTACTAGTGTCTAATAATCACAGAGTGGGGCTCAATAGTGATTCTCTCATTATCAAATCTGCTCAACATACAAGTCAAAACATGATTTTTCTAACCAACTACGTTCTTCCTTTTGGCATTGTAATTCAAGCTTATGATGTCAGAAACAATTATGAGAAAAGAACCAGGACAGAATTCCCTGAATATTAAAAAAAGTATACACACACCCCAGTCAAAAAAGTAGCCTCTCCTTCCTACACCCCTTACTCTTTTAAATAAAATAGGCTTTGGCTCACCTATACCCATCATGGTCAAATTCTGTTGTGGAAAACAAACATTCATTCATACTCAGTGAAAGGACTACATGTCTTAGAGTTTAGTGCTCATCATTATTCAGGCAAAAGTGCCTCAAATCACTAGAAAGAGGAATAACTCTCTGCAGTGGTACAAACTGGGGACTGACTGGCTGGGGAGCAGCTCTGTGTGGAAGGCCCTGGGTCCCGGTGGACAGAGAGCTGAACATGAGCCAGGAACATGCTCCGGCAGCAAAGGCGGCCGGCAGTATCCTGGGCCATAGGAACACAAGCACGGCCAGGAGACTGGGGGAGACGATTATCCCCATCTGCTCTGCACTCATTAGTCTGCTTCTAGGATACCAGTTTTGGGCCTTCCAATACAACAAAGACATCAATAAACTGGAGCAAGTCCAAGGGATGCCACCAGGATGGTTGGGGGCTGGAGCACTTGCCCTGGGAAGAGGGGCTGAGGGACCTGGGTTTATCTAGCCTGAGGAAGAGATGGCTATGGGGGCTTAAAAGCAGCCTGCTGGTACCTACAGGTCATCAAGAAGACAAAGCCAGGCTCTTCACACTGGTACATGGCAAGAGGATGAGAGACAAAGGGCGTACATTGAAGCAAGGTTCAAGCTGGATATAAGGAAATACTTTTTCCCCATGACAGTCAAGCAGTGGAACAGGTTGCCCAAGAAAGTGGTGCCTTCTCTGTCCTTGGAGGTCTTCAAGACCAGACCCGACTTCAGAGATGACCCAGCTTTGAGCAGAAGATTGGACTGGAGACCTCCAGAGCTCCTTTCCAACTTGAATTATCCTATAACCTTGTAAACCTAAATCTGGAGTGCAAAATTTGTCCCAGGGATCAGATAGGTTGTCATGGAAGATGCTATTTTTCCTGATTATAGCTACAAGGCTATCATATAAAGAATTAATAACAAGGCACAACATAACGTGAATATGGCGTGCTAATTGTTCAAACTCACTGACCTTGGCAAGTCAATGACTTTATTACTGGACACATATAATATATAAGATGGCTGGGATTTTTTATATCTTGAGCAGTGACATAAGCAGGCAGCTCAAAGTATGATGTAGCAAGACTACACAGAATTAAAGCCTGAATAAGCAAAAGCTGAAACAAGCCTGAAAACTGTTTCTTAGATAGTTTTTAAATTACTGAAAGGAGCTAATTTCACCACATTATATTATATGGTGAGTAACGTTTTCTGTCATTTCTTAGTGATGTGTCATTTCTCTTACCACCGTTCAACTTCTTTTGCTCCATAATTTCTGTAGTCTGTTACCCTGTGTACTGGTTTTGGCTGGGATAGAGTTAATTTTCTTCACAGTAGCTAGTATGGGGCTATGTTTTGGATTTGTGCTGAAAACAGTCTTGGTGACACAGGGATGTTTTTGCTACTGCTGAGCAGTGCTTACACAGAGTCAAGGCCTTTTCTGCCTCTCACCCCACCCCACCAGCGAGCAGGCTGAGGGGCATAAGAAGTTGGGGGGCAACACAGCCAGGACAGCTGACCCCGACTGACCCAAGGGATATTCCCAACCATAGGACGTCATGCTCAGCACATAAAGCTGGGGGAAGAAGAAGGAAGGGGGGGACATTTGGAGTGATGGCGTTTGTCTTCCCAAGTAACCATTAACACACGCTGCAGCCCTGCTTTCCTGGAGATGGGTGAACACCTGCCTGCCCATGGGAAGTAGTGAATGAATTCCTTGTTTTGCTTTGCTTGTGTGCACAGCTTTTGCTTTACCTATTAAACTGTCTTTATCCAAGCCCACAAGTTTTCTCACTTTTACTCTTCCGATTCTCTCCCCCATCCCATTGGGGGGGAGCGAGCAAGTGGCTGTGTGGGGCTTAGTTGCCGGCTGGGGTTACACTATGACACCCTGTCTTATTATTTTCACAACTTGAATTAATTCCTTTTTTTATATTTTGTCTTCCTGCAAGTTCCTTGAATATTCCTTAAATATTGTCTCTTTAGCACAGTTAAGTATTTTTTATTTGTGGGTTTTTTCATGGCTTTCATAATAGTGTTGCAAGAGCGACATTAGCCACACTTACAAAATCCATGTCACATCTTTCAATCTGCTATTACCCCACTGAGCAACAGTTATATTCCTAAAGGCAAACATATACTTCTACACTTAAATGAATAAAATCCAGAAGCATGCTACGTGCAAAATAACAGAATGAGTTACCACAGCAGCACAGCAACAAATAATCAATATAAATGAATCCATAAATGATCAACTGGTGATCTTAATGTAAATAGCTGCTATCAGAGCAATGTTTCCCTAGGAAGAAATGAGACATTTTACACTGATATTGAACATTGACTTTTCAGAAAGAATGACCACAGGTTTATTTGATAGGTATCTCTGACTTAGCATTATATTAGCAAAATTTAATCTTCAATATCCCTTATGCTAAACCTTCCCTTGAAAAATAGTCTCATCTCAGTATGTTGGGCTACGTTATAAAGCATGTCTCACCGATGTATCTCAAAGCTTTTTCATCTTTTTCCCCCTGACTTCCTGCAAGACTTGTTTTGCATCTACTTATCTCTGCTATCTTTTTGCCCTGACAAGATTTCATACCTGTGATTCTGGGATTAAATCCTAGACTACTAAAAAAATTCATAATATTCAGTATTTGCACTGATGAAAGTGAGAATAGGCTCTGTTACATAGCCATTATGAAACCCAGGATATTTTCTAGTTTGTGCATAGTAGGACAATGACAGTGCATGTGAAGCACAGCATGTACGTCACAATTTAAAAAAAAACAACAAAACAACCAAAAAACTCAAGCATCTCTGAGGAAGCCATTCTTTGAGGAAGCCATTCTTGCAGCTTTGAGTAGAAAAAGCCAAAACCTGTACTGTATAAAGAATAATTGTACTACTAAACTACTAATTTTAAACATTATCTCTCTAAAATGTTCAGGTTAGCCATTGCTATCCTATGGCATCACATTGCTCATTGTTGTGATACTAACCTCTACCACACCACATGTTTTGAGTAGTGCAGCATCACCTACTATAGCTAGCATCAGCTAGGCAGTTACATTACTTTACTCAAGTTCATGGCAATATGTTTTAACAGCTTCTGGGGAGCACTGCCAGCATCTATGAAAAATGTGTTCTCAGACCCATCCTAGATTGTGTTGTGCAATATGCATTAAAAAAAAACCAAAAAAAAAAGTGCCCCCCCAAACACAACCCCAATAACACACAAAAGAGAACATCCTCTTGGTCTCGGGTTTCTTGCCAAGGTTTTAGAGTATGTTTGTTCAACGTAGTAGCCAAGCAGAAAGGGTTTTCAATTTCAAATGCTAAGTTACAGAAAAGTTTAGTCTCACTCTAGTTTCAAGTGCTGAGGTTTACTGTATGAAAATCCTCAACAAAGACAAAAAGAATTGAACAGGCTGATAAGATTGCCCCTTCACACTGAAACGTACCTACTTCCATTACCTCCAAGATCTCTGCTAGGCAAAAAAATAGGTGCGTTGGCTTTTCTTGGAACAAATATGTAGATCAAGCTTTTATTTTTGACTTGGGAAGAGCACAGGCAAACTATACCGGAGTAATTTCACACAAATATCCTCCTGTTCTTTGTGGCATTATGCATATGCAGCAACCGGAACATTTTGTCTCTAGGAAAATTGAAAATTGTCTCCTTCACCTAATGAATCTCTCATACCTTTGGACTGTGAAATAGGCCACTTGCTAGGCTAGAAAGCCACATCTAAAGCTCCTGGAGCCAGGCTCCATGATTCCCAGCACTAGTGCATAGTTTTCTTATGGAATGGGGCCACGTGCTTTTCTCTGAAAGGCTCAAAGTCTCTCTTCTCAGAGGTAGCATCAGACAAGCTTACCGAGCTACTATTACTCTCTTCTCTCTCAGATTGACTGATAACAGTCAATAAGAATCACTGAATGTGTGACATTCAGAATATGACAGGCATATTCTAAAATTTAATTATTGCCCCTTAACTGACACCTATTTTCAATGCAAATTTAAGAACAGAACCTTCTGTCATCAGCTAATCTTGCAAGATGCAGAGCTCCCTTGGTTTACATTGATTTCAAGCAAATCTGATAGCAGTGATTGGCAGCCAGATGACCTCTGCCTCTCAGAGGTTCCATCTTTGCATGATTTTCTCTTTTTTCAGTCTTGGTTTCCAAAATGTCTAGCATATTTGATTTCAGCGAAGTCTGGACAAGACAAAGTCAGTGGTTTTCTGACTCTACAAGTAAAAAATAACAAATGCAACATAAGAAATCAAATGAAATGTAGGTTGCCATTCATCAGAAACAACTCGGAGAGATTAAAAAAATCAATTGATACATAAGATAGCCACTTGAGCAAACTGTTTTGATCAATCCTGATCTGTGGAATCAGGGTCAAAAAGACAGTTGGACTTATGAGTGGAAGAAATTACAAATATGAATGAACAAGAAACTTCACATGGGCACTCACGTTAGCAAATATCTGACTCATCTGTGGGAATAAAATAATTCAAGTTGATATCAACACCTGAAGAATACAATTTTATGCAAACTGTGGTATGTACACATATTTGATACAGAGTAAAGATAAGACTTCTACTTCCAAGTCTAATTTTTTCAGAAAGTCCATAAATTTTATTCTCTGACTGTCACAGAAACAAATGAATACTTTTGTGGGTACAAGCGGGATAGCCAAATTAATTAACCATTTATTTGCCTATACATCTTTTATCCTTCAAACACCTACTATGATGCTTTCTAATAGCAAGAAATTTACCAAAATATTTGTTCTGTGTACAGCTTTTTTTCAGGCTCTAATTTTAAATACCTATAGGGCATTAAAAAAATAAAAGGACATTTTCATTTGCTTAATTAAATTCCAGACCCTTTGGCAATTCAGCCCTTTCTATAGCACAGAAGTGAATATATTATTTTAAGTTTATGCAGAAAACTGAAATTTATCTTAAACCTCATATATCTTTAAGGCCAAACAACACTGAAGAATAAATGAGTAATAACATTTTCATATGCAACATATGCACTAAAGATGTAGTGCAAGCATGCCATTCTCATAATTTCTTTCTGTCATTTTCCTTTTATTTTTCCTATATCTTCTTGCACTATAGGAGTAGATAAGACAGCATCAATCCTCTAAAAGTTATCAGTATGATTCTCAAGATACTATTTTCAAGTGGAGCATCTTTAAACCCATTGTAGCTTTTAATTTCTGCAGGAAATAACAGTTCTATTTTTTTTTTTTTGTATCAAAGAAAAGCCTAAATACTTTAAATTACCACATTTGTAACGTACTGACATATTAATGGTCAGATGTTCTTTGATGCCCAGAGTTAGACTGGCAGAAATCAGAGCAGTGTAGGGGCTTACAAAAATGTGATATTTATGTTTGGCAGCAATTACTTTGTGAAAAACACAAGGCGACTCTCTTTTTCCTCTCCTTTTTTCCCCTCCAAGTTTGGCATGCATCTAAAGAGCTAAAAACTAATTTAACATGACAAATGCTTTCATCACTCCCTTAACCTCTGAAGTGAACACTGACAAAGACAATATGTGTGGTATATGCTTTTCTTTTGACACTTTATAAATTACTTTCTTGTAACTGGGTTTTACCACCAGTCCAATACCTTCAGGATGTCCTAATTTGAATGGCTAGTTCTACATTCTTCATATGTCACCCCAGCTTAATGGGAATAACTCCTGGGCTTTGTGAAATGACGTATGTCTCAGGATTGTAGGACAATTTTATTTACGTACTGCATGCTGGAAGTTACCGAAACGTTGTGCAATACTACCAATTTATACTCTGCACATTTACATCTGGCTACTGAAGAAACAGGGGAAGTGACAAACCTGGCTTTCAATAAGCAGAGAACATTTTGTATACCATGTAAGGAAAAAGTTAACAGAAGTGAATTTTTCCTATTCTCTGCTATTAAAAATAGTATGACACTCAGCCATAGAAACATCTTAAAATGCTTTTTTTCATGGAAACAATATGAAAATTTTTTGCCTCTGTGTATTCCTTAAAAGAAAAACAAAAAAACAAAAAAACCAAACCAACGTTGCTTGATTTATTTTCAACCTGGTGAATCTGATGGGTGTCAAAGTTTCTGCAGAAATTCTGTCAGGGTAAAGGAATTCAGGTATAGAACAGTATATCTAAGATGGCAAATTGTACGCATACAAAACCAAGCATATTTTGCACATACACATGCCATGTCCCAGTAGACCAGTGGCACACAAACCTGCAGGAATTTTTCCCAGATATTAGTCAGGATAAGTTTCAGAGGAAGATTTAGGAAAACTCAGATAATGATGGTACTGACTGGCCCATAAAGGAAGATTCTATCTAAATAGCCAAACTTCAATGGCATTTCATGATCTAAAGCATCAATCTACTTGATCAATCTATCTTAAAAAGAAAATAAAAACCAAAGTTTCCTTCTAACAAGAGACATTGTCATTATTTTGACAAATGTTTAACTTCTTAAAATCTCAGTAGTATCTTTATTTAGCATCAATTATGTAGTGTGGCAAAAAGTTCCAGATGTTATTATGCACTATAAATTTATTTTTAAAGTTTTAAACATACTGCCTTTTCATTTCATGAATTGTATTTTTATTTGTGTGTTATCGGAAAGGCAATAGGAATGCCTAAATAATTTTTTAAGTATTTATTCTTTTCTATCTGTTATGATACTTTTTTTGCTTGTCTCTTTAAATCACTCCTCATTAGGAATTTTTTTTATGCCACCCATAATCTTTGGCAGTCCTCTGAAAGTCCCATGT
Source organism: Haliaeetus leucocephalus (assembly GCF_000737465.1). Taxonomy (NCBI): domain Eukaryota; kingdom Metazoa; phylum Chordata; class Aves; order Accipitriformes; family Accipitridae; genus Haliaeetus; species Haliaeetus leucocephalus. The sequence continues at coordinate 16,692,713 of NW_010973092.1, read as the reverse complement.
TTAAATGTGTAGACAGAATGTTTTCAATGATCTATCCATATCAATTGCCCCATCTCTTTTACTATAGGACTATTCATTTAGAAATCCTGAACACTATGAGAACTTCAAAGCATTCCTTCAATATAATATACCTCATATTTGCCAGCATTGCCTTTTTCATTTAGTCCTGATTAGCATTGATATGATTATCTTCACACAGCCTAGATACATTGAAAAACCTAAGCAGCAGAACCATTTGCTGCAAATTTGGATGACTTTTTCCATAACTATTACTTTTAGCTAATGTAACCCCAGTATAACCTCTGCTATGGTAGAGAGCAAGAAATTTTCTTTGCCGAGATGTATGGCAGAAAAACATTATCAGCACATTTAAAGCCTCTCCTATGCTTGTAGTTCTGACAGCAAAATACATCAAGAGGAGTTACTGCAATATGGAGTATAGCCCTTCATCCCGTGTGTCTTGGGGAACTTCACATCTTTCTTCCTCCTGAGACTGACAGCTCTCCTGGTAGATTAACAGCTCTCATTTTCCCACTGTCTCAATGATTAGGACAGAATTGTGATTTTGGCCTGATCTGAACATTATTCTGGTCACCCATTTTGAAAACAGAAAAACATTTTTCCTCCTGACAGAGCAAGACAGAATTATTTTGTCTTCACAGCAGCTCAGGGATTAGTGGGTCAGGAGCTCCAAAAGAGCTGCAGAAGAGCAGGACACTTGGTATTTTGCACTGCTGCTCTTTCCCCAGGAGAGAGGATATTTAGTTTCCCCAGGACTCAAGTTCTGCACATACCCAGGAGAAGGTAACCCTCCAGAGAACTGCAGAACAAGGAAAAATTCTTGTTTGTTTCTTTTTTTTTTTTTTTTTGTTTCTTTTTTTTTTTTTTTTAAATAAGGAGATGATTTAGCACCTTAAGTACCAATCACCTTAAGTCACACTACTGGAGGACAGCAAGTCCCAGCAATTTGATGGGTGGATTAATTTATAGCTGATGGTCTTATGCCTGCTCTTTGTCATGTGGAATGAATCCTACGAGTTTTTGCTAAGAGTGAGAGAATTAAATTAATGAATGGCCTAACTAAAGCACCCCCCTTTTACCTTTCTGTTGTTCACAAGCACCTAAGGCAATGCAACTTCTTTCTTGTTTTCTTTTCTTTTCTCTCTTTTCCGTCGCTTTAAATTATGATCACAGTGGAGCCATCAAATTTACCTACAGGATTAATTGCAGCTATTTTCTGGTTTTGACAGCTGCTCTTCAATATACTTATTCTTTACTGTGTGTGGCATGAAGCTTGTCAGGTAACTTCTCATTATTTAATCCTTGAGCCAACACTCTTCCTAAAACCTGCTTTATTGTGTTCACTAGCCAACTCTATTGCGCTCATCATTCTTTAGGCAGGAAAGAAGACCTCAAAAACTTCTGTCAAAACGGATCACTTATGTCATTACTTGAAACAATAGCTCATTCATCAATTATTAAGAGTCAACGCATTGCCTTACATTCTCTCTTGTCTTAGTATATGAAAGTGTAGAAAGCAATAACCATGTTGCAAAGCTTTGCTTTAGATTACAGTAACCTAAATACCAAGAAAAAATACATTTCATAATCCATCATTTCAAAGTATGCACATGATTAAAATATTCAACTTGCAGTATATCATTTCCCATGTGCATAATCACTCAGAGAGCTGTTGTATGATAACTGTCAAGTTCAATAAATCACGTGCTTTCCAATCTTTTTATTTATGTATCAAACTAAGCCTGTTATTCTTCTGAGGTTTTCCACAGAAGAAATATAGAAAGATGGTTAGCTCTGTAGTATTGAATATGCTGGGATGTAGGCCTGGCCTAAAGAGACAGCAGCAATAAAGTAGCCAGTCAGCTCTCTCTTACTACTGAATACATTAACTACATATGGAAGCTCATTAGTATGAAAAATGGGGTTTCCTTAGAAAACAATGTCTATCCTGTTGAGTCAGATTATATGGGATCCAAAAAAAGAAAATAATTCTCTTCAAATGGAGAGAATAGGGAGAAAATTCAGTACATCTTTATAGGTCTTTTGAGCACTATATATGAGAATAGTTTCAGAGCTGAACTAAAAACCACATAGAATAGGTCTGGAAAGTATTAACAGAAAATATCGACAAGCTACCCTAATTTTGCCATTTACTTAGAGGAGCTAGAGAGTTTGTGCAGGACGTCATTGTCACCAAGGTGTTGTTGAAGGCACTGTAAAAGGTACAAAATACACTGCTAGTGTGTGTAGACACTTAGAAAAACCTCCAAAACAACAGACAATGAGGGGGATACAGGGGGGTGGGGGGTGGGACACAACAGAATCAGAAATTAATTAAATTAAGAAAGACAAATAACAGAAGCATGTTAAAAAAATCTCGACAGACCACAGAAGGAATTAGGACATGGTGTGGTCAGCATTAATATATTAATCACAGGGAATAAGCACAACATTTAGAGTTTCCTTTCTATATTTTTGCTTACAAAATACTAAGGATGTGTGGAATGTGGAAAATAACAGCACACAAAATGGAACTACCTATTTAGATCTAACATCACCAGGAATTTAGGCATACAGATATAGATCAAGACTTATTAATCAAAATGATTTTGTGAGTTTTTTTTATCTAAAGGCAGCATGTGATGGTAATACTGAGTTGCTGGAATGTGTCCAGAGGAGGGCAACCAAGCTGGTGAGGGGCCTGGAGCACAAGTCTTATGAGGAGCAGCTGAGGGAGCTGGGGCTGTTTAGTCTGGAGAAAAGGAGGCTGAGGGGAGACCTTATTGCTTTCTACAACTACCTGAATGGGGGCTGTAGCAAGGTGAGTGCTGGTCTCTTCTGTCAGGTGGCTGGTGACAGGATGAGAGCAAATGGCCTCAAGTTGTGGCAGGGGAGGTTTAGGTTGGATATTAGGAAAAATTTCTTTACTGAAAGGGCTGTCAGACATTGGAACAGGCTGCCCAGGGAAGCGGTTGAGTCACCATCCCTGGAGGTATTCAAAAAGCACGTAGACAAGGCACTTCAGAACATGGTTTAGTGGGCATGGTTGATGGTTGGACTCAATGATCTTGAAGGTCTTTTCCAACCTAAATGATTCTATGATTCTATATTTGAATTCAAATGATAGTAGCTTCTGTCACTTATATGGATTCACCACCTAGCACCATTTTTTCCAAATATTTTTAAACATATGGTAGTACATAAAAAAATTATTATGTCACCCTCTGTTTGGACCATCTATGAGAGATGCACATCTGACACCTAAAGTTAACACTGCACATTGAGAATCTTGAATCGATTTCTTGCTTCTGCTGCTCTTATGACAGTGAGCAGGACTTCAGCATTTTATTTTTCCTCATTAATCAGTATAACGAATAATAATTTTCTTTGCTCATTAAGAACATGAATTTGTGAAACAGATTGACCATCCTTTTATCTGCTGAATTTTCATTTGCTGACATAGCTATGTGATTTGACAGAGAAAACACAGCCTTACCTATGAAATATGCTAGCAGGATGGCAAGCAGGACTGCAGCAGCAATTGCAGATAAAGCAGCACATTTCCAGCTACAATACTTGGAGGGTTTTTTCAGCTTGAATGCATTCCTGGAGAACGTATTTCTAGGTAACAGTCTGGGAGGTGGAGTATAAACTGTTCCTGAGGTCAACGGGTAACCAGGGGAAGAACTACTGAACAGCGGAGTAGTTCCAGAAGATGTCTTAAACAAGAAATGCCTGAAAAACATAAAATGGAACATAGTTGAAAATGGCAAGTCCTGTAGTTAAGAAAGAATATTTCCTATTCCATTCCAGCTGCCACAATGTGTTAAATTCAACTAAAAAGAAAAAAGATTTTGTATGAAGAAGTAAGGAGGTGAAAATTCTCAGTCTTTTTGCTACCAGAGCTTAACAATTGTCACTAGAACACAGTGTCAGGATATTTGCGTAATCCTTTCTATAATTAGATGCAACTCGACCAGATAGCAGGTAAAACACCAGCATGACTGATGATGTGTCTTTGAGTACCAGTTGAGATTGCACCTGTAAGAAGTTCAAGTGCTAGTAACAAAGCTCATATTCAGAAGTGATGTCACTATCAATTCCTATTGGCCTGTGTTTGCTTAGGACAAAGCAAATAATTCCACTACAAAATACCTGTAACGTTTATTAGTATAACAGAACACTTTATGAGAAAACATCCTTTCTGAGTTCACGGGTTTACATGATTTCCCTGTGGAAGCTACTACCCAACAAATATTCTAAGACAAAAAAATTATGAGTCTCATTAACACTCTCAGCAAAAGCTGCCAGCAAAAAACTTTAAGAACGTATTGAGCAAAAACCATAGTCCTGTAAGAAAAGATCCTACCAGAATTAAAATTAACCATTTTTTTTTTAACGGTTCACAGGTTTGGTTTGAACAACTAAGACAATCACCAAAAGCACACAACTCAGCAGAAGAAAAGAGGACTTAAGTGCCCATACATAAGTTAAGAAGAAAGTAAGGGACAAAATATACTACCTAACGAAATCTCAGAAAATGCTGCCAACACATTCCAGATAGAGGAAATGGAGAAAGCAAACTCGAAGACTGGCTTCTCTAGATTAACTTTTCACAGTCAGGAAGAACTGACTACAAGCATGTTCTCAGTAAATGATAAAAGAAGAAGCACAGATTAAAGGCAGTGGTCTTCAAGCAGGCCACTTGTTTGGATACAAAAGAGCTGTGAAGATTCCTTCCATACCCTATCCCTTCAGAGCACTGAAAAACAAGTGCTTCTTGGAATCAATTAGAATGAAGATACTCAGTAATCTCCAAAATCAAAACCACAGCCTAAAATAACCCAAGTCTTACTTCAAATGTAAAAATGTTTAACATTTTTATTCAGATCAGAATCTAGTATGTCACTCTCAAACTACCTGTTAGAACTTCAAAATCAATTTCAGTCACTGCTTACTACAACGATTTGGAAGTTTGAAACTGAAATGTGTTCCTAAGTGCATTTTCCAACCCATCATCATGCATGCGCATACTTCCAAGCATAGAGTTTACTGTATACTTATTATACAGAATAATCAAAGTGATTTTAAACAACATTAAAATATTTGTTTTGAAATGAAACCCAGTGCATCATAAATTGCATAGAATTTGCATACAGGTAGAAGACAGTAAGAGGAAGGCTGGCTAGGTTTCCCAGTTTTATGGCTAAACATTCACATTTGAAGACAGTCTCTGAAAATATGGTCTTTTTTTAAATGACATCATTAATAAACTCTATTAATGAACACGAAAGATCACTTAGTTTGACACTGTCTTTGGTTTTTTGTTGTTGTTTGTTTGTTTGTTTGTTTTTTTAAACACCAAATGACCTTGTACATCCCTTATAACAGTGATAAAAATTCAGCTTGTTTCAGAAAATATTTCCGTCACCTAAGTTAGTGGTAGTATTGGTAGTAATCACTGTCATAAGTGTTTTTTTGTGCTTTGGAGACATGGCAGAAGAAACTTCAGACACACAAGTGCACAATCAGAAGTGGCTTTCAAAGCCTAACTATCTTAAGCAGATTAATTCTGTGCGGGGGGTGTGTGTGTGGTTTTTTGTTTGTTTTGTTTTTGTTTTTTTTTAATGCAGTATTTGTAAAACAAAGAAAGAAGCAGAATAAAAAGGGGAATATTCTAACCAGTTACTTAACAGAAACATTCTGTCATTTTTTTCAAATAAAATTGCCCTTCTTTTTTTCCTTATCAGTGAGGCTCATTAGCTGTTAGAATTGCTTCTTTTCTGCACATTGTACAGATCTATGAGAAAACACAGTAAAGGCAAATGCTAAAAGGGTTTCCCCCTCAAAATTACCTAGCCTTTTAAAGAAAAAAACACACCTTCCAGTTACAAGAAAGCAAGAAATAATGAAAGTCTGATTTCATGAACACTTCATTTTAAATGTTTCTTTACTTTGCAACAATTCAATTAGAATAACTGTTGGGAAAAGGATGTTATCAGGCTGGTTGTGTTACACTAGATCTATTGACACTTCTATTCCTTTTGTCTGGTTAAGACCTGATTACCACTTGTTAGCAGAAGCAGTTTTAGTCCTTTCTTCTTGCTCACCAGTGTTGGGAACACGATACAACTTCCAGGATAGGAACTAGGGATTGAAGTGATGTGGAGCATGAGGAAAGAAGGAACGACAGAAGGAAGAGAGACCTAGTGAGACAAAGGCAGATAGGAAGGCTCATCTCTCTCATTCAGGCTGACTCTGCATCTGCCTCAGACCAGGACCTCCTTCTCCTAAATCCTCATGGCATGAGCGGCCCTTTCAGGTTTGGACCTAAGGGTCTACAACAAAGAGTTCTTACAGTTCTTTTCTTTTTCCTGCCTAAAAGCAGATCTCACAGAATCAAACTGGAAATTGCAGTCCTTGGCATTGCCCTTATCGGAAATGTCAAGGTTTTTAAACCCAGGAATTCTATGTCCTCTTTAGCTGAGAAGGCAGCTACAGTACCAACAGAAATTTTAATATAAAGCATTGTTAAAGTAAACACAGATATATAATGAAACTCTGCTCCCATTAAAATTGAATTAATGAATATCTAGATATGTTTTAATAGAACATGTCAATCATATACTGTTTCATGTAAGAAGAAAAAAAAAAAGTAGAAGAAAAAAATAGTTCCACTGTGATCCACTTTGAGATACATAAAGTATATAAAGAAAACCAAAATACTCTTCCATGCAAACATGATCTTTATTATATCATTAAAACTGCTTAGAACTTGATCGAAGCAAAAAAGGCCGACTGAAATAGATATGTGGAATGCTGTCATTCTCAAAGCAAAAAAAAAAAAAAAATCACTGGATAACCTCTGAATTCTGTCACACCTGCGGGTCCTACCCATGTATTTTGAAAGCTGAAAGCTTAGTGTCACCATATGAGGATTTCTGACAAAGTGGCAACAATAAGAAGACAGCACACCATCTTAGAGTACAGAAATTCTGCCTTCAAAACTTTTAAAAGACATTTAACTAAAGATATGTTAAATATCCACCAAGCCATTTTGGAAAACAGGCACTGCATTCAGAAGCTGGAGACCTGATTAGCAGAGATACCTTAAGTTACACTAAAGCACACCAGAAAGACTGAGAACATAATGGACAAAATACTAGGACCCCCAGAGTTTTAAGTCTGGATTCAGCTACTAATGGAAATAAATTGACTTGTCTCAACTCTATCCCTAAACCCAGTGATCTATAGCTATATTTTTATGTGGGATTTTACATGCTCTGGTACAACCAATTGTCTGTGGGCTCAAGCTGCACAGAAAGAACATGAGCATTTATCAACATTAATTACAGTCTCACAGCGGTAAGACTGGGAGGTATGTACAATGAGGCCTTATGAAAAGAAATAATCTTATTTGTACCCATTCACTTACATTCAAACACATTCCATATTAGAATTAAAAAACCTGTATATTGTCTGTCTTACCTGTTCACCTATCAAACATATTAAGAAAAACACATTTTCTACCTCACAATTAGCATTAGTAATTTGATTTAGAGTGGGACTAAATTTCTATTTTGAAAACATGGGAGTAAATTTGCTAAGTTTCAGCCCAGTCTCCCTAATTTCTGTGCATCACGAAGACATTCCTATACTGGAAAACTACAAAATACAGTTGTCAGTATACAACGATTCAGTAATTTAGGCAACCATGAAAGCTATCGAAAGAGCTCGCATGCTGCTCACAGAAAAAAAGTTAACCCTGTAGCTCGGTCAGTGCTCTCCTCTACCACTGGGCAGCTTTCTGGGCTGTAAAATGCCCCCCTCTTTGTTTTAAGCAGCGTGTGCTGCTGATGCGTTGGATCACAGATGGGGACCTCATCACTGACGCCAGGAGAAAGGTGACATTTATGAAAGTTGAGCTTGCAAGGGGACATTTGTCTACAGTTCTGTGGACTAATGGTAAATGGAAAAAGCTATATTTTGCTTTCTTCATTAATTCAGAGCTCTCTATAGCATTTATTTTCCCACAGGTCAAAAGGACCTCTGGTGTTCAGGGAATAGTGGTCTGACAGAGACTGTATTAACTTTCATATTCTTTGAGAGAACAATCTTTTTTTTTTCCCTCCTTTCTGGCCAGATTGTCATAGCAGCACACTGCAAGAACCAGTTGAGAAAAAAAAGGGGGGGGGGGGGGTGCAATGAAAAAACTGTAATAGAAAGGAACAACGAGATACTTTCTAACATAAATTGCTTCTTTCCCTCATACTATCCTAAGCTTATTCTGTATGAAAAAAGAAATAGAGAGCTGTAATGCTTAAATTGTCTTTTTTTCCATGAGTTTTAAATAGTAATTAATAAATAGAAAAGATACATACCAAGAAAACAGTAACAGCTCAATTTTGTGGTTCTAGGGGCTTCAAAAATATCTTCAAGCTATGGTAAAAATCATACCTGTCCATAATTTTGTTGGACATTTATTCTTAGCAGAAAAAAACAATGAAATACAGAATGTAACATGCTCTCTTTCATCGGAGAAAAAACCCCTAATCTTCTGTAGTCTTCTAAGTCCTCCAAAAAAGTAGCCATGAGTCATTTTATGTCAGTGGAAGCCTCAAAGTGGCTGCCAAATTCATACAGTGAAGTTTTATGGCAGTTTTCTAACTTCCATACAAAAAGAAACCAAGACTGAAGAAAACTACAAGCTGTTCTTATGCCTTTTATGCTACAATGAACTCTGAGTGTTAGACTGGTGCAAGCTTTGGTCACCTGTGAAAGGGTCTCTCAGTCTTTCCCCAGATGAGATTTTATTGCATGTTCTTGCTCTCTGGTTCTTGCAGAGAAACACAGGATTATCAACCAGGTTTACACAGCTGAGGAATCTCTGATGTGGTAAAACTGCACAGAAGTTTCTAGTCTTTTTAGTATCTAGAACACAGGGACTTAGGTGTTCTCCAAATGCACTAAAGTTAGCCATAAAGGTTTAAAATGTCATCTATATGTGTTTAAATTGTATAGTTACAAGAAATTGTCTCACATCGAATCTACAGACTAAACTCAGCAAAACTGATTTTTTTCAGTGGAAAGCTATTTAAAATACACACTTACATATACGAACCAGCCATTTTACACAAGTGTGCCTACGGGCACCCTCACACCCAAAGGCCTGTTGCAAAGAGAGGACAAGCCCTCATGACAACACACTATTTCAGTGGTTTTCAGCCTGCTGCAGATAGTCAATTTGTAACTAAGTGTGCACGGTGCAGGAACTAAGGACACTCTATCAGGCATGGAAACTAATTCAGAATGAACACATCAATAGCAATGGGACACTTCTATCCAATGTAATGTAACTCTGAGCCTTGCAGCAGCCACCCAGCTTCCAGCGCAGCTCTAATACCAGCTTTCCAGCTCTTGAAAGGTTCATGATTCCTTAAAGGCTGGGCTCTTCATACCCCCGGGCAAAGTCTTCTAAAAAATGCAAAGTGTAAAGCAGAGTGTCAGGGATGTTGCCTTAAGTACCAGACTAGCTCGTCACTGCCATCTCCACATTCTTAACAAAGACGCAGTTGGACACACAAAAGCAGAGTAATTGAAATCTGTCTGACAGGAAGGTAGGTGTTGTACAAAAAGGCAGGTGCCAGCCTTTGGGCACCCCGATCTGTCATATTATTAAACAAAAAAAACCAGGCAATGTTCACAAAGCTGCAATTCAAAGCAGAGAAGGTAAAAAAAGGCAAAACTTCTGTACTGTACCACAGCTGCTGCCTTAGCTCTGTACTGGATACCTTCTTACAGGACCACCTGCTTTTTATCTGGAAGATGTTGATTGAGGTACTGTTGGATAAACTTTTACAACCTTCTCTCTCTAATCCGGACTGCTCTCCTGGGGCTCTTGCTGCTGTGTTCCAGGCCTAGCCCTGACACGTCCCAACGGCATAGCCTTGGCTCAGGCTGCTCGGAGAGCTGTGACAAAGAGCTGCGAGAGAGTCTGTAGAAAGATAAGGTGAAAAATATGGAGAGGGGAAGGACTGCTGAGATGGGGATCATTGGTAGCTCAAGAATTTGAGAGGGAGAACACCGACATGGAAAGGCGTAAAATCTGAAAGGGGAAAACCCAGGAAGGCTAGCAAGGATACGCTGGGGGAATGGCTGGTGTTGGTGGAGCTGGTGGCACAAGGCAGCTTGGCAACCCCGGGAGCTACAGGGGCCAGCCCTTACCTTCCTGACTGGTGCCTGCGCGGCCAGAAGAGATTCTCCGTGCCCTGCAACCGGTGGTGAGCACACTCACTCAGCCTGTCAGCTGAAATCCTGGTTAGCTTTTGTGTGAGTTAGCCAGTAAATAACTGCTTTGCCCTTTAAATTTATGCCCATCTTTCTCACACTATTGTTTATTCTCCAGGAAGGCAGCAATGAAACTGCTAGTTAACGCCTAGTAAAGAGTAACAGGAATAGCTGCAGACATAATCACAAAAAATCAGTTACTTTGCATATGTACTTACATTAAATGGGAGTAGGATGAATAATGCAGATATAGGAAGATTTAAGCACCTCTGAATCAGCTCAAACTATAGGACCTTTCCCTTCTTACATGGAAAAACTTGTGTCTTTTCTGCTGTAAAGTTCTGAGTAGTATGTTGCATAGTGCAGTCAAAGCAATGACATCCAATAATGCCTACATTTGTTTTTCTGTTAATGATGATAATGACAACAGTGTTTTGCATTTCAATAGGTCCGTTCAATTTTAGCTTTCTACATCGATGAATGAACATAATTTCAAAACACTTCTATTTTAAAAAGCATACATGTAAGCTCTTCACTATCTCTTAATTCAACTACTCACTTAACAAGAAAAAAAGTACTAACGGCAGTGCTATTTCAAGTCTATAAATAGTAGACTACAAATAATAGAATAGAATAATAGCATAGAACAATAAACTCAAATCTCTCAAATAATTTTATCAGTCTACATGTAAACTTAAAAAAAAGAAACCTAAATCACATAATTTGAGATTAATTTTTTTAAAAATAAAACGTTACCACCCTAAACATGCCTGCCTCTTCCCGTACAGTCACTCATGCTGCCTGTTCACTCTGCACAACCCAAAACTTAAAAACGCAAACCAACAAGATCATAAAAACATGCAATTATCTGCAATCTGTAAAAACGTCTTTGAGCTTATGTGTATGTGAGTGGGAGTATATCTAGATTGGTTTTCTGAACCATCACTCATTATGTAACCTGCTTTTGTAGTGTTTTCCTTCACCCTTTTTTCTCTTCTATCAGAGTCTACATTTGTTATGAAAACAATACTACAGTAGCCTGCTAAAAATGACCTTTCTACAATGTTTTTGGAATTCATCCAAGTACATGGCCCAAATGTGTGCAAAGTCCTTGGGGATGCTTTTGACTGTGCTTTACTCGACTCTTTAAAATGCTTTTGATTTTTAAATAGGTCCAGCCTCTATCTATGCAGATCCCATTTATTTGGAAAGTCCACAACCTTCCTGCAACCTTCACATGCAGGAACAAGAGAACAGAGGAGTCAGTTCTTGCCCGAGCCCTCAAACTCAGAGGACTAAATTGCTCTAACATATATGCCTGTAGCCATATAGTTTAAGTGGTAAGAGAAAGCCACGTAAGACAAAGCAAAATTAGAGTGAAGAGTTATTTTACTGTTCCAAGTAGTTGTGTTACGCCGAATATATCCTAGAAATTTGCATTAACAAAAGGAAAAGAAATTTCATTTCACTATTCTGTTCCAGAACATTTTGCATTATGTATAAAGATATCAAAATATTGAGACATCATTGAAAATAGGCAGACAATTGTGGAGAGCGGCTGTAACTTGGAACTTCTACACATTCAGAAACTTCAAATTTACATACTCAGTTCAGAAGTTCTGCAGCTGATCTTGACACCCTAGTGTGGTACAGCATCTGAATGCAGTATTAACAACATGTCAGATATTTAATTTCTTTCTTCAAAACAAAACAAACACTTAGCACTAAATCCCGCTCTTCATGTACTATTTTCTTGGCTTTTTTGCCAGGACTGCCATAGCCTATGTATAGCCGCCGTGTGCCACATTCATTCCTTCACTGCCTGGAAGGCTGCAGCTACAAAAATGCTGAGCGCAGATGTTTCCCTGCTATGATGCCCCATGATTTTGAGTTCTTGCACTGCATTGGTGCAGACTAGGATAGAACTCATGTTGCTACTCCATCCATTAATCTCCCCTTTCTGTCCTAGCTCTGTCTCCTCAGGCTCACTCGGAATGACTGTGTTGGAATTGGACTGGCAAAGTAAAAAATATAGCTTGAACCCCAGGAGCAGGCAAATATTTTGAAGAGCAGCATGTGGGTTGTTTTAAAGCTAATTGTCAGATTGCTCAGTCTTTAAATTGAACTTTGCTTAAATGACCCCAGATTTGGACCACTGCTTTTATACTAGAGCTCACAAGATCTAAAGTAACTGATTTTGTAATCAGCAGAAGAGTGACCATGATCCTTTCTCCTGAAATATAGGAGAAAGTACATTACAGTCTTCCTTGAAGCCTGGCAACAGTTCCTTGTGAGCAAGCTCAAAGAAATTATAGACATCCATACAAAATTATCTTTACAAGTAAAAGATTTGGACTGAAAATAATTCAGAGTAGGAGACCAAGTAGGGGACAAAAGGATAAAACTAATTTCTATTTCATTTTGTCTTTTTTCTCTTGGGTTAAGTATTATTAATTATAATGGTACCAACTAAATTAACATCAATATAAAGTACCGGAACAGGCATTAGTACATTAGGCAATGTTAGTCAAACACCCATGCATGAAAGCTCTTCTGTTATCCCCACTTATGAGTCATTCCATTTTTGACTGCTGCCTGCAGATGGCCCTGTGTGAGGTTCCCGTACCAGGGAGGACTCTTACAGTGCAAAGAGTGATGCAAACCTTCCTTGCAAAGCCATACTTTTCTCCCTGTGCCCTCAAAGCGTTTCAAGCTTTAAAGCAGAGCACTGCCTCTCTAGCTGTCTGGAAGTAATGAGACCTACACCGGGATGTTCAAAGGTAGTATTTTCATCATTCATCCTCTTCGAAAGCAATGATTAAAGAAGCAATAAAAGAACACCTCTTAACTGGAAAACGTAGAAACCAGCACTTTGGAAAGGAGGAGGAGGAGATGGTTTGAAACAGACTGCAAGAGGACAATAAAAGTTAAAGAGCATTAAACAGCAGCTCCGAGCCTAAAGGTAAAGCATCTAAGTACTGCAGAAATGAACCATAAAAATAGCACCATAAAAATGCTACGGCGATGCATTACTGCATCCTTAGTTAAAGATATTTCAACCCTTCCATTATGGACCCTTATTTCAAAGAAAACAGAACAATTATGAAGCCAGCCTGGGGGCCTGTTGCAGTCATAAAGAAGCAGCGGACTAGGGAAGATATAGTCCATATTTGTTTGCCTTGAACCAGAAACAAGCACACTAAAATCAAACACACATCACTGGAAGTGTTCAGGGTCAGGCTGGTCGGAGCTTTGAGCAACCTTATCAAGTGAAAGATGTCCCTGCCCATGGCAGAGGTGTTAGACTAGATGATCTTTACAGTTCCTTTCCAACCCAAACCATTCTATGATTCCAAAAAAGCATAATTAGCAACTCTGTATAAGCATTTTGCAATCTTGTAACTCCACTAAAAGCAACAAGCTACTGCAACACAGCTAAGCATAATTGTGTAAAAAATACACAACCACAAAGGATACATGGAGACTTGGGGTATAATTGCCTGAAGAGGGTACATGAAAACATGTGCAAGCAGTAAAAGCTTACTTTACATCACAAAGAAAATAAACCAAATGTGATTACTCCCCGCCCTGCCCGCCCCCCCAATCAATATTGAAACAAGAGGTGGACAAGGCTATATTTGGAAAATGTGCTGTCTCCAAACAGTCTGAATTTAGCCCAAACTGCCTAAGATGGCAAGCGAAAGAAGGGAAGGGAAAAACATCCTTACCAGAAAAAAAAAAAGAATAACGACATGCAGACACACGTTGTATTATTCAATGATTTCAGCGCTCGGTACTGTTAGATAAAGAGACGTCTGGAATCTAAGTTGTGATCTGAGTTTTGTAGTGCTGACATAAAGCATTCCCTTCAGACAGTTCAGGTACAGCTTTTTGTTTCATAATCAGTAATGTGACCACTTGCACATTATTTTCAGTTGAGAGCAGAATCTACTGAAGGTAACTGAAAGGTGAAAACTAAAAGTTGTGAAACTTTTTCCTGATAAAGCAGGTGCTGTCAAGTGCTGGCTTTGCCTCCTGAGCACTCCACTAGTGAGATTAATAAACTGACAACAAGAAAAAAAAATTATGCAGTAGTGCACTGTGAAGAGGCAGCATAAGAGGGATCAGCGTTTCTCAAGCCAAAGCTGTAAAGTAGAGGCTGAACTAAAAAGTTACCACGTGTCCTTTTTTTTCCTGTGGCTACTGCTATGAATGTACATGAAATATCGGTTTTAAAGTGAAAGAATTACAGGCTAATTCTGAAAGTCCCCAATGAATCTGCAGGCATCAATTTCAGCAAAACTCACTGCAAACCAGAAAAAAAAACCCCAACAACCCCCCCCCCCCATCATCTTCTGAGTTAATATTCTTGTGATGAAACTTGTCACCAAGTCCTGTCAGGTGTGTAATTTCAGAAAAGAAGAAAAATCGATCCTGAAGCAATTCTGGAATAGTCTTAGAACACAGCAATCCTGTCAGGATGTTTTCTAATATCTTAATGCTTGCCTATGACAAACCTATCTACGGAAAGGCTCCAATTAACTGCCGGGTATCTTGCAGCCTCCAAAAATAACCGTATTCACAAAGTAACCTTTTGTTATCAACATGAATAGATATATATTCCCAGAGGTTTTATGATGAAAAAAAAAGAAGAAAATAAGAAGAACTGAAGTCAGTAATGGAATTGATAGTCTCCACTGACAGGGAATAGGCACAAAATCAGACAGTAAAAGAAAAACAGCCAGACAAATGCCCATTCCTGTTTCTCAGGGATGCCAGTATTATGACAAAGAATCCTTTTGTGAATATCCCAAGGAATTCTCTCCATATAAATTGTTTGGTAAATTGGGACAATCTTAAGCCATCAGAAATTACATATTTCAGGTACTATTGTACCCAAGAACAATTTCATATGAAAACAGATAGACAAGGAACAGTAAGGGATCACTCTACACTAGAATTAAAAGTATGTTATAATCCTAGGCAATGAACCACACAGCAACAATTGCCCAGGCTGAATAGGACCAATATTTTTATCTTGTAGTTCCTAGCAATAAATACCAAATTCAGGATGGCAAAATTAAGTTCTAAATAGTAGCAGATGCTCTCACAGAAGCAGCAGTTAAGAGCTGGGCTTCCCTCCTTTTTTTTTTTTTTTTTTTTTTGGCCAAAGTTAGCTCCAAACCTTCAGTAAGTAAGAATCCCTTTCCTTTCTTTTTTTGGACATCTCAGACTTTAGGATAAGTTGCATTTGCTGTTCAGCACCCCCGCCCCCCTTCTTCATGGCACCCATGTTACCGTTTTAGTAAAGTAGGGCAACGCGAACGAAGCTCCTTGTGAGTGTTCCAACATGGCACAGGAGCACAGGCTGGGCACAGACTCCCTGCTCTTTTCAGTCTCATTTGCTCCCCATGGTGCTACAACCACTGATTAACCACTGAATAACAATGGCCTGGGTGCTGTAAGCCTCAATCCTGCTACACCAACTTCTCCCAGAGCTCCAAACCAGAAGGCAATATTTAATGAAAATCTGGGAGGGACTGGGCTGGGACTGCACAGCAGTGTAACTATACCATACCTAGCTACTCTGGGTGTAATTCAGCAGAGCGGCATTAAATTCCTGGAAGATTGCAAACCAAACATCTCAGAAGCTGCGGCAACCAAGCAGCTGAAGCCACGGTACGAGCCAGTGTTATAAGCAGTGCAGCTCCTCTACCTGTACGCTGTGTTTAGAGCTCTCTGGGCAAGCAAGAACACGCGACTATTCCAATGGCTTTTTTCAGCACCACAATGGCTGATTTTAAATTCTGGGAGATCAGCTCTGCCAGCTCCGCTATTTAAAGCGCAAGTTAAATATGTTTGACATTCCATACCCCAAATGACAACAAACCGGAATATTTAGAACGGCAGCATGTCAGGCATTTATTTATTTATTTATCTGGCAGGCCTAAGTGCTGCACCTTTTCATTTATATGCAACTGTTTGCCCCACGGGCATCAAGCTGTTAACGCGTACAGAAGAGATTAAAATGAGCTTGCATACTGGATGAAATATAAATTAAAATTATAGTACTGTCAGTCTCGAATCTGGGATTGTATCTCAAGGTCTTCCCAAATGCATAATTTCAAATGAGCCTCTGTTTGTTACTGCAGGGAAGGCAAAATGTATAATTTTTCAGCAACACAGTCAATACGAATTATGAAGTAAGTTGTCCCTGAGCCTGTGAGTAAAATATGCTGTGCTAATACCATGAGTTTTGTACGCAGGGATGGTCCAAATGAATAAAAGGTTTTAAAAAGGGACATGTGAACAGAGAGATGGTTACCTATCTACCTTCCGACGCAAAGCAAATCAGAGGCTGGCGGGTATTCTAATGTCACTAACTCCCAATGCTGTGTCAGCCAAAACCATCATTGACATCACCAAAGTGAACTAAACTCCATCTCCTAAGGAGCCAAACCGTTTTCTCCCTCCGCGCACTTCAGAGAACCGTGCACCGGCATCCCCCGGGGGTGTCCGTCCACGCGACCCACCTGGTCTCGAGCGGGACGTTGCTGTTGAGCACCCAGCTGTCCTGGAGCTGCACGGACTCGGGGGTGGTGGCCAGGTCGTTGGGCGCCGGAGCAGGCGCGTGGATCTGGTTCCGGCGATTTGTGAGCGAGTTCCTGTTGAGGGAGTTGGCAGAGGAATGATGATGGGACAGTGAATGGTTGTGAGGAGGAGGGAGGGGTGGCCTCAGCGTTGACTGGCTGTGATGATTTGAAGGGCCTAAAATAGAAAAGAAAAATAAATCACAAATGTGTGTTGATGATACTATTCTCCTTGGCATTTTCAAGGGACTGCTGCCTGGAAAAAAAGCCAAACCCCACAAACAGGAAGCTAAACCTGCATGCCTTTTGGACCTGTAGGCATTAAAACATGGTTAAATCAGATCAGTGATTATTAGAGATCAGAGATATAAACCAGTGTTTTGAGGTTGCACAGTTGGGACATTCACGAAGACTATACTTAGATTTAGAAATACTTCTTTATGGATTCTCCCTGGAGAAAGGATCCTCTGTGGAGGAGCCAGGGCAGCAGTCTAGCTTGACCATTCTGTATATCCACCCAGAAGAACTTTTTCCTCCCTGTTAGTATCAAGGACTTTAAGGAGATGAACCTTAAGGGATTAAACACAGCTTTGGAGAATACCATCTTTAGGCTTCTATAAAACTTAATCAGAGATCTCAATCTTCTCTCATTCACTGTTATATTACCAGCTTCAAACAAACAGTATTTGTGCCAGCGAAAGCTTAAACTCCAAATATGAAAAGAGAGCAACAATGCAATGACGATATCTTTCATGTTCTTCCATGCGATCAGGATTTGGCCTGTATTTTTCTATTTAGTAATGCCACAAACACACACCAAGATCTGAAAATTATGCTACTCTTTCAGCTTCTTTCACTGAAAAATGACAGATGATGTTTTTTAGATATAAAGAAGGATATAAACTTTTCTCATTCTTCGAATACTGACATGTTTGCATTGATAATGAAAATAAATTTTTCTAATCAATGAGGCCAGTGGATTAAAAAAAAGCACATGAGAAGAAAACAGAATAAGCAGGTGTCATTCTAGCATAGTCACTTTTCTAAACATAAATGCAGAATGGTAAATAAGTTTAAGTGCAATTCCACATCTTGCAATGGTTTACTTCTAAGAAAAACAGTGAAAGAGATTAAAGAAAACAAACACTGTGTGTTATGAACCACATGCTTTAGTCATTACATCAAGTTGTAGTTTTCTAGTGAACAATAATCAGAAAAAGTAATATTAGTGAAATGATAATTATAATGATGTATGGGTTTTTTTAGAAACTGAAGCACATTCTGTACTTAATGAATCAAGCAATAAAAGAAAACATCACAAGGGGAAACCATTTGCAGCTAGACATCTATTTTTATATGAAACAATGAAGTATAGAAAAACTGCTGAACTGATTAATTAACTGTAAGTTAACTAAGACCAATATTTAAAAAAAGACCACCACCACCACCCCCCCCCAAAATAAAACAACTAACCCCAACCACCAAACCCCAAACCATTCAAGGGGGATTAATCCCAATTGAGAATGAGGCCACACAGCCAGGAACTGAAATCGGTGCATCATTTCAGGCTTCTGAATGCTAAAGTTCTGGTGAAAGCACCTTCCATAACCAGGGCGATATTTTAGACTCCCATGTTAAGCCATCCAAGAAAGGAGAAGTAACCAATCTCTTGTCTTTTGTGTAGGGAAAACCACATGATATTGCAACTCAAACACTGGCAATCAGAGGGGCGAACCGGCACGGCACCCCGAGCCGCAGCGGTGACTGGGTCCTGCCTGGTCCTGAGCGCCCGCCTGGGCTCTTCCTACGTGGGTAGATGTGGCGCTTAGGGACGTGGTTTAGTGGTGGACTTGGCAGTGTTGGCGTGACGGTTGGACTCGATGATCTTAAAGGTGTTTTGCAACCTAATTTATTCTATGATTCTATTCAACACCCCTGGGACCAGCTCCTCTCCTGGCACTGCTCTGCCGACTGCCCGCCCCAGGAAAAAGCTAGTGAGAATACCTACTCCTAACAGCAATACAGCCAGGGAACAGAACGAGAACAGAGGTTTTTTGGAGAGAGATCATTAATTTTCTTAAGCGTTACTGTGGGCCTGGGGAAGCGCAGGCCAATAAAGAAGAGACAGACAGGTTTACTGGGACTTTCACAAGGCAAGTAGAAGTTGTCCTGTGACAAGAAACTTTAAGAAGTGAATTATAATAAATTCTTCAACATCCTTCACATGTTGTTTTAAATTTGCACAGAAGTTTGTTTATCTTTTTAAAATGTCTCTTGCCTGAATGCTCACCCTATGGTAGTGTCAACTGCTTTAAATACAAAGTCACCTTTCATGAATGCATCCTAAATTTTAGGGCCATCATACGTGCTGCTCTCCTCACTATCCTTGCCTTGGCTGTGTCTTACCTAAGCTTGAAAGAGACTGTTTAGCCCAGAAAATTTTACATTTAAAGCCCCCATTTGGACCCCTAGAACATCAAATGTCTAATCTACACTAGGTCCTCTGCCATTCCCCAACAGCACGTGGAGTAAGACGCAGCAGGAAGAAAATGTGTTTGGACAATATCCACACGCATAGAAGCTTAAGTGGAATTACTCTCCTGGTCTGTGTTCTGGCTTTAAACAAAGCATGCTGGAATTTCAGTAAGTGGATATTTATGAGTGATAAAATACAAATGTGTGCCCTTGTGTTAAAAATTACTTCTGAAGATTCATGTGCTTCATATTTTCTTAACTACTTTGGATGCAGCTTTTCCTTTCGGAGGATAAATATGGAAAAGTCATACCCACAGAAACAAAAAAGTTTTGCTCCGAGAGACACAGTAGTGCCAGCTAAATAAAGACTCTGAATCTTGGAACCACAAAATCATAGAGGCTGTTCTTAAAAGTGAGCCAACTGCACATCAATAAGAATGAACAGAATTTCTGTAAGATTAAGGAAGCAAGAACTGAATTCAAGTTACCACAAATTAATTTAATCTGCCTCAAGACTCAGATCCTACACAGTAAATAAAATGTAGTGCGCAAAATAAGCTCTGAGGAAGTAACTCAACATATACTGCAGCTGCAAAACCTCACAAATCTGGCATAAGATGAATGTAGCATTTAATATAGAATAATAAAACAAATACCAATATCAACATTATATAGATATTATATAGTTTATATTAAAACATATAAAAGCTTATATATATATAAAGTACTAACTAGGGAGCATGCACACACACTTGTGTATATATGAGAGAGATAAAAGCTTAATATGCTGCTTCTTCATAAACCTGTTTAAATGAATCAAAAGCAGAAGCTGAAGACTATTGAACTTGCCAGGGATATAAAATTGGATTCACATCTGAACATCTGAGCACTTCTTTATGAGCATCTTTGCTGAAATTAAAACTTCAACAGCAGTACCTGCAAATCTGCTGAGCTCTGAAGTTCAGAAAAGTAAATCACTTGCCCCATAATAAAAGATCAGCAGCCTAAAGGACTGGCACAACGTATCTTACAACATGATATGCTCTGCGGCCTCTTGCAAATTGCTTTATTAGTTGGAAGCTTAAACACAATAAGTGTCTTGATGGAGTACCTCTGGCTTTTTACATCAGGAAAGAGTTTTTTGGGGTTTGGGGTTTTTTTTATATATAGCAGTTGCCAGCATATGTTTGGGGAAAGATACAGAGGAAATTACACCTTTTCTCAATTATTACATGAATTAGGGGTTTCACCAGAATACACAACACAATCTCAAACATTTAGGCTTTAAGAAGTCTCTTAAAACCACAATGAAAATCAGATAACTGGAAATCTGAAATACCGGTACCCTCTATACCTTGGCTTTTTTTATTTTTTTAATTCCTGATTTAAATTCACAAATAGACAAACATACCTAATTCTAATGAATTTTAGTACACCTTGATTGTGTTGAGCACTTCTGAAAAATCAGGGCCCGATGACCATATAATCAACATGAGATTCTTCAAGCGATCTTACTGTGGTCAAGAACATCAGCACCGGTCATTGCAAATTAGAAGCTGAGTGAGGATAAATCGTGTTCTAGTTAAGTAATCTAAGAATACAAAGTCTGATCTACATATCTTTGAAGTAGTCATAAGCTATCCAATTGACTTATTTGGGTTTAATCAGAACTGAAATGCTAAAAAAGAAAAAAAAAAGAAAAAAGTTTTGTTCTGTCCATTCTTTTATCCAGTGAAACAATTAAACAACTCAGGCTAGCACAGAGGTAAAATTCAGCTAAAACAAGATGCAAAATAGCGCTTGTCTCCTTAAAAACAAGCAAACCCAAACCACCAAAAAACCAACCCTGAGCAAAATTCTGTCACTGTGATCTTCCCTTCTTTTGCATACACAAGAAAGGGTAAAGGATCTGCAGCCCGAAGCCCAACCCGCTGGCTATTGCCGTGCTGCGCACAACGCAGGGTGAAAGCAGGGCTGCCGTGGGAAGCGCTGTGTGACAGGCAGCTGCTGCATCCTAACTGTCGTCTTCTGGGATGAGCCTGGCAACCTCAGGGATCAGGGAAAGCCACTGGATGTCACAGCGTTACAGGTACAACAGCAATGGCTGCGTGCTCCCGAGTACACGCTTCCAAACAGCACTTCTCAGCTATTTTTGCTGTTCAAATGTTGCCTAGAATACAAAGTGAAATTCAGATCTGCTTTAACATGGTCAAATTATTTCTCAAAGTTCTTCCGAGGCTTTGGCACACCCACTTAACACAAGCGCTAAATCCAAGCAACACAATGATCTGAAGAGAACAGGTTAATCTCCCGCCTCAGAGATTAAATTCAAAGCAGAATCAGAAGCATCCCTAATCTAAGCAAAGCAATCGCCTCCCTGCGTCCCAGTTCTTTGTCAATACTACCTCAAAAAAGTAATGTAGATGTTATCTTAGTTGTGCTGAATTATCCCCTGTGCCATGATTAAATGCTAGAGACACATACAAACACCTCATCAATCCTTTTCACAAAAGATCTAAAAGCAAAACCCCAAACATATATTATTTTTCTGAAATGAAAATGATGCGGCTATTTTCTTATTCTTCTAAACAATACAAATACTGAACACAAAAAGATAACGAAGGTGATGCATTGAAAGAAAAAATGAATTAAGTAAACCCACAGAAAATCCTTGTTAGCCAGCATTAGAAACCCAGTCTTCAGTATTCCTAGTTCTCTATTCAGATAACTCCAGCACACTGTTTTCTCAAGGAAACCACATCATCTGCTATCACAATGAGTAACAGTTTTTTCACAGAACCACAGGGCCACCTTCCAAGCTAAATTCATCTTCAAAGGCAGATCACATTACTCAGAGTCAGGAGGAAAAGAAAGCACTGAAACACCCAGGAATAGAGTGCAGTATCCCAAGGAGCTGCGTCTCCGTGGCCAGCTCTCACCCTGGGGTTTCGGCCTTCACTGGAGTTTGGCGGGGTGGGACCAGCAGTCCTTCCCAGCAACACAGACTCTATTTTGTGCTACGTCTGCTTCAGTTCTTCTGTTCGGTTGCTTTAATTCTCTACATTATTTTGTGCGAGGCCACAGTTAAATGGAATCTAAATGTTCTGAAAATGTTTTCAACATATGCTGCAAAAGCAGCAAGTTATCTCGCTCATAACCATGGATATCATTAACTCTCTCTCTTGTTGTTGTAAACCCAAAACATTTGCCAGGTGTTCCTTCTTTTGTCCGCGTGTTTTTACAGTGTTTGAGGCAAGAATAGGTTGAATGACTGGCTGTCATCCCAGACTGTACATTTCAAACTGAAAATTCAGTAAACGTGTGGTATAAAATTGTAAGTCACTTATCAGCCTCTGCCAGTGCACTGCAGCCATCTCCTCAGCACAATATTAGAGTAGAAAATTAAATGTTGCTGCGGCAAAAAAGAAACAACAAAAAACCAAACAAAAAATACCCCCTTGCTTACCCACAATATCCAGATAATCACAGAAAAGGGGAAAGGTGGTTTAATGGATAAAGTCTAGGACTCTGTCATAGTTTCTATATCCTACTCTGACTGAGCCAACCCTTGAGCGATTGTGGACGAATCACTTGTTATCTATAAGCGTCTTTATCCATATCCTTCGCAGGAGTGCTGAAGGTAAATTACCTTACCACTTACAAGGCAATCAGATACTACTGCAGTAGGAGCCAGTCAAACGCTGTGTGTCTGCGGCTCCCAGCCTGCCGGGCACGAGTTCATCGCATGGGAGGCAGAAGCAGCAGCAACCAAATTAACTCTGCCAGACCCGAGTTGTTGCCGTGTACACAGAGTGCAACTGCGACTCCGTCGTGCTCCTGAAACCAGAGGTGCTGAGACGGTCTGTGCAGATGCCCAAGTGCATCTAGACAGAGTCAGCCTGCTCGGAGCAGGAATATTAGCTTGTTCTCAGCATTGCTGGAGCCAAAGAAATGGCAGATTTGGTCTTTGTGCCGCGTGCGTTGGATGGTTGGTTGTGAAAAAGTGATGTGCATACTCATGCAAGCAAAGGCAAAGTACTAGGACCATTCACTGGGAGTCTAACTTGAGGGATTACAGTCCTATAAACAATTTTCTCAAGTGAGAGTCACCTACAAAAAGGTTAAATACCACTGCCCTACAAAATAGTATTATCTGAGATACCATGTACTAATTATATTTGCTGAAGTATCATCACTGAAGTATTCATTATCACACTGCATGAGGTGCATCAGCTGCATAAAATAATGGCTAGTCAATGGCAAAGCACATTGCTTTAATAATAATGCTTTATGTGGACTCAGTGTCCTGTGATACTTTTATATATATATATGTGTGTGTATATATATAAAGGTAGGCATACTATTTCTATTTTTACATATCATAAAAATGAGTCACAGAGAGGTTAAAAAAAAGTCGTCTTTCCAATTAAAAAAACAATCCATGCATTGCACATCTTTCCCAATCAACCTTCTCATCTAGTTTTCCAATAATGAAATAGATATAAAACATATTTCAGAGAGACTAAGGGTGTATTTATCTTCTTTAGCTTAGATATATGACTTCTGTCTGAAGAAGGCACTGATGTAAGAAGATCTAAAAAGAAAAGTGTACATATATATTTCTAAGCAATAAAGTTCATCATTACTGTCATAATTACCATGGAACATTTTAGTGCAGAATGCTAAATGTTGCTCTATATAGCTGTTTCTGCAGAATGGGAAAGAGTTGAACACTATCTAGAGACTTACACAAACCCTCTCTGAAGCTTACACAATTTGATACACTGAGAATCACACCAAAGAGAAAATGAAGACTTACATTTTTCTGAACAACATATGGAAACTTCTGAACAGAAATATTTAGGCCAGCAGTGTAAGCCTGGTGACATTTTCCTGATTGGAGTACAGCTTGAAAACTGCTGTATCCCTGGATAGTCCAAGGGGGAGCCTGAAAATTTGCATAGTGAAATAAGAATAATTGTACTGTAATTTCCAATTCATTGCGAGTCTGGAGTCAGGTGCAATAGAAAGTCATCCCCAAAGCTATTACAGCAGTACTTTGGATTTTACATAACCCAGTCAGCTAGCACACAAAGCTGTTTTCCAAGGGGGCAAAAGAAATGCTAGTCACAGGTGTTTTAATGCAATACATTATCTTGATTATTTCGGAAACATCACAAAATACGTTACACATTGTCCAAAATAAATTTTTTTTGTTGTTAAAGCTAACCTCATAAAAAAATTATACAAGAAAGACTCTCTCAAAATAAATTACTGAAATTAACTGTGTCAGAGAGATGATCTAATAGGAGACTGAGATCTCAGCAATGCTTAGGTGAGCTTTTCAATAAATCAGCCTTCCAGGTACTGCAGATCCTTTAAGAAGGAAAGGTCTATCAGCAGAGTAACAATTTTGAATCCTTCTCTTGTTCTAAGAGTCTGTAATGTCAAGTTTCACCACTGAGAAGTCTGGCAGCTGAACTATTAATGAAACTGAATATATTGAACATGGCTTTCAGCATCAAGTAATTTCTCTGTTTCTCAGGCAGTACTATCATCACTTCCTAGCAACACTAACTTTTGTCAACTGCTGAAATTTTTTCATATTCCATCTTACACTACTGCCTTGGGATGATTCACCATAATGCATACTGCACACAAAACTAGAATTTTTTTCAGTTCAACAGCAGTATCAACAAAAATAGACCAGTTTTCTTGTTTAAAAAAAAACCCAAACACATTCTATCTTACTACAGTGCTCTTCCATGGGTTTTCAACTTTTTTTTTTTCCCCAGAGCTTTTTTTTCCCCCCAGAAATATTTACAATATTACACCTTCAGCCCAAAGAAAGCATGAAAATAATAAACCAATTTTTCCTTTAGGCTGAACCACCTGATGATCAAATGGTGGAAATAAACACTGATACATAAGAATTGTTAACAGGAAAACTTACTGACATCTACCAGTAAATCCAAGGTTCCTGGAGGAGCTTCCTGGGACAATTCCATTTCACAGCTCCTGGAAAGCCAGTTTACTTTACCCAACATGTAGAACAGGTAAAAATAATTTATGTAGACTGTATGGAAAAAGTAAGAGGACTGTTGCATAATGCTGTAGTAAAGAAAAGCAAATATAATGCAATGTATATGTTGCATTGAACCAGACTTTTCAATAGGTTATTTCTCTTTTTAAAAGCAGGCAAGACACGAATAAGTGTAAGAAAGAAACAAGTACTTGTCTGCCTCCAGGGTACCGCAAGGGGCAATACTACATGACCGGCATTTCTTCCATAGGCAGTAGAATTTGGTTTGAATTCTTTATTGGTTGGTATTGGACAAAAAAGAAAATCACAAACCATTCAAATAAGAAGTCCTGTTGAAGTTGCCTGACTTTTCAGCGTACCAAAGAGGTTAACTTCAGGTACCACAAACAACAGTTTCTGTTGGTCGGAAGACGAAACCATGGGTTAATGAGTAAAAATACAGGGTATTGTAAGGTGGTATATGAACGCCCTCACACAGTTTATCGCTCGGCAGCAAATGAGCCAACAATAAGCCAGCATTTCTAACAAAGGATTTTTAATTAAGAGTTTTTAGTGTATGAAGGGAAAAAAACCCCCAAACTAAAAACCAACCACTCCCCCACAATCACACATGATAAACCAGAAAATTCAATACAGGAGAATTTCAGTCAGAAAAACAATTGGTCTTTGTCACTGGGTGCTGCAGCTGGGCTAGAACTTCTCAAAATAAGATGTCCGAGGTGACTGGCTTTCAGGGGCTGATCCCAGTCCCCATCACCTACGGCCTCGGTGCCGTGCGGGTGCCTGGCAAACTACCGTCCTTTTCCCTCAACGGGGCAGAGCTCAGGGAAAGCCAAGGCCCAGCAGGTGCCAGCAGGCATTGCCCAGGGATCAAAGGACTCGAAGTGCGGGGCCGAGCCGAGGCCAGCCCAGCGTGGGGAAGGTCAGCGCTGGTCTGGGAACCACCTCCCCGCTCTGACCCCGCGCTGCGCCCCGCTTAGCGCCCGAGGGGCAAGGTGTGCTGCTTTGGGCACAGCTCTGCGCCGACAGCGAAACAGCTTTCAGACTGCAGCTGGCTTTCGGTCAGCTGGGAGAGCAGGAAAATTAACTGCCTAACACCATCGTGATGAGGTACCCCCTGAGCTTGTGCTGTCCAGCAATCCTCTCAATAGTACCGCATCAAATACTTAACTGCTGCTGCATTTACCATGGACAAATTTCCTGCAAGCTAGAAAAACACTCTTTAGCGAAGAAGAAATGAAACAGCCCACTGAAGACCTTGACTAGCTGGAGAAGACCAAGCGTTGTCTTATCTAAACAGCGTTACCCGCATCTTGCAGAAACTTAATCCTCATCAAGACATTACATCTCGGTGCAGCTCTCTATTATGTGAGCTTGAAGAGGTTCTCGGAACAAGGCTATGGGTCTTTTTTTTTTTTTTTTTTTTTTTTTTTTTTAATAAAATACACCTGTCTGATCACCTACAATCACTGAAAAAGAAAACACCGTCACTACTCATTCCCTGGGACCGCTCGCTTATCTGACATCCTCTGCCCAGTTTACCCAGCCTGCCTCTGATACCATAATTACAATGCAACTATAAGCTTTCGGCTGCCACTTTGAATATGCGCTGTTCTTGCTTCTCTCGCATGGAGAAGGCCATCACATTTACAGCCTGAAGAGACTGTGTAATCATACTGGCAGACACCTAACACTGAAGTGCTCCCACATTACCAGAACAAACAGAATGCAGGGAACTGTAATGTCTTTTGTCAATCCTTCTTGTTCCCAGTGTCAAAGGAAGAGCGAACAGCAGAGTCCTACCCCTTATCTAGAAGGCATACATTTTTGAAAACACAGCTGCATCCCAGGTACTCAGATCAACATCATCTTTACCTGTCCTTCTTTGTCTCAAGGCCATGATTCCATTTTTCTGAGAAGACCAGCAATGCAAAGACACTCAAGTAAAGAGCCACAGAAATATGGTATTAATTGAGCAATGAGGGAACAGATTCCATTTTCTATGCAAGGTATAAAAGTAGCTATGATAAGTGAAGTACGTAGTGTTTCTTCCTTCAGAATGTCCAAGACCACTGCAGTACTAAGTGGAGTTTAGTACCATGAAAAAAAAGAGAGAAAACAGCTCTCAGGTGCAATGCTGTATTCACAATAATAATAGTGGCAATATTAAAGAAGAATTTAAAAATAGGAAAAGAGGATGACCCCAACATTTTACCCAACTAAAGCCATAGGAGACTAGAGAGTAGTTAAATACCAAGACTGCAGTTTGGCTAAAACCTCTGGATAAACATCTGCGACCTTGCAAAAATTGCTAACAGCTTTTTCTAATGATAAGAAGTAATCAAAACCTATGTTTGAAATCTCTGCTTTAAAATGTGTGAGGATTGCTGGAATCCCTTGGACAGAAAAGGTTCATGGCAGTTAAAGCCCTAATGTGACAGATGAATTTCAGAAAACCCACAGACCAAGGTGCAAAGCTTTTTGACACTGAAGTTGACTTGTGAAATCAGGACAGAGAAGAAAAGGAGGTAAAGAGGATTCTGAAGTCGGTCAAAGAATTCTGCTTCTTTAAGACATGGGGGCAAGGAAAGAGTCAGCAGAAACGAAGGGAAAAAGATGCTAAATAAAAAATGTCCTATAAGCTTTTAAAGTAGTGTGATAGTAGTCTTCTACATACAAAGGAAGCTTCTTGGTGATTATGCATGTTATATGTATAGGTTATATGCAGATCAGCAAGTCATCTGGCACAATACAAACAGATCAGTAGTGAGAACAGAAGGTCCTAGACCCCCTCTTCTACACTATATGCTCTTTGGATAGTGTAGGGTGGTAAATTTGGACTAGATTTAGTCTGACACACCTGGTTCAAGAGTCCCCACCATCCATGTGCTTTGAAGCAGTCTCATGGACTGGTCATTGTTTCCACCTCTCACATCCCCACTAGAAGAGGGAGCCCGTTTGCATCAATTTGGCAAGATACTAATAATTTAGTAGATATTAAGTTGCAATTCTGTATTTTAAAAATCCAATAAGACTAGTTTGGTTTGTTATCATAACTATGATACAGAATGACAGCGCACAATATTCCTATTTCTAAATTAATATGCAAGAAAAATCTGTGTTAAGTCTTCATAGCTATCTATAGAGACACGCTCACCATGTCAAAGCTTTTCTGCAAGGACCTTTTATCAACCACATTTTCCAAGGAAGATTCAGAAAAAGAGGAGTCAGGCTTAAGAAATTCCAAAGTCAAAAGGATATTTTTTTCCCAAATATCTCTAGTATTTTAAGTGAAAGTTATTTTCATTATACTATTACCAGTAAATTATAGCTATCTATAGTTTTAGGTAGTGGGTTACTTATTAGGTGTCCCTACTTAACATGGAATGAACCAAAATCAAATTACTTTGAAAAACAAACCTTATCTAGCTAAATTGTTGCTGTTAGGTAGCTATGCCTCTCCAAGCCAATAACAGTCTCTTACAAATTAAAAGAAAAATTAAATTATGATATCCATTCATTTTTAGTAATTTTCTTGCTACTAGTATGTGTGAAAGATTTTCATTTACACTCATTTATCAACTCAGACAACTTCACTAATGGGGAAATTTATTCTGATAACAAAAAAATCAAACTGCACCTTCAGAAGGGTATCACAGGTGGGTACATGCATATGGCACCTGGATCAGCAATAAGTATGATGTTTTATCAAACACAACTCTCAAAAATTATGGTTATCTTTGACATAGTCACAAAGGTACATGGATGCCCAGATAGCAAAGACTTTATTTTAAGTGTTTCTGAAAGAAATATTTACAAACATGGGAAGGAAGAAGAGATGCTAAACAGAAGAGTAGAACGTGGTACAGAAAGGGATCACAGAACTCTGTAACCTTGTACTCTGGCAACGTAGACTATGGAGTTTTTCTCTCTCAAAACTGTTCGTAGTCAATGTTACATATGCTGAATTGATCAATGCCAACAACCACAATGTAATAATAACGATAATACTTAGTTTTCTCTAAAATATTTGCCGTGTGTTCTTTTTAAGGTGCTTCATAAATGAAGCCTCATGAGGTAAGGATGTTATCAGAATTTTACAGGCATGTAAACTGAAACACAGAGAGCAATGAATTAATATTGAATTGTGTGACCAAACCCTAGTCCCCTAGTTTCACCCTTCACCTGGTATTCTTCCAACAAGCTTTTCTCATCTGGTACATATGTTTCTCCAGTCATAACAAATTAAAACACATGAAAACTAATTCCAGTGAGTGCTAACAAAGAGTAACCCATGTTTAAGTTTAACTATTATCTCAAACAAGTTTGGTTTGTTTTTGGTTTTGTTTTTTTCATGCAGGGTATTTGAATAATGTATTTCAGTAAACAGCAACAAATGGGGCAACTTCTACATTGGATAAAGATCTAGAAATGCAATATCATTCTGCCTGACCTTTTAGCTAGCTGTTAAAAAAAAACACCACCAAAAAAACCCAAACAAAAACCCCACAGCTGATCATAGATCTTCCAAATGATACATAACACAAGTCCTACCCATTGGAGAGGATTGCATTTTTAAGCTAATGTCTAATTAGTACATTTTAACAGAAATGTAAGAGGAAAAGCTACCCTCTACAGGGCATGTAAGTCAATCATCATTAAAGCTTAAAGACTGTTCCATGCATATTTTCTGCATCATAAAAAAGAAGTCTGGAATAAAACCCAAACTACACATCTGTGTAGGATGCTGATAGACATCTTGATACGGTTTCACTATTTCAATTTACTTGCATATTGTTTGATACAAACTTAGGGAAATACGGCAAGCTGTGCCATGAACGGAGGGAAGAGAACTAACTCTGTTGTTGTATGTTGTCTTTTTATTAACTGAGACTCCACAAAACTCTAAATTTATGAAATAGTCAAGAAAAAATTATTAAATTATTCATCAGTGATAAGACAATTAAGAAGCAAACTAAGGAGCAAGTGGAAGCTTGGTCCTGAGGGAGAACAGCTGGTCCTCTCATTAAAAGTACGTTTTGGCAGCAAAATACCCTCTGAACAGAGGAAACCTGCTGCTAAAGCAGCCTCAGAGTCAAATTTAGGCACAAGTGACAGACTCATGTGAAGAGTAAGGTAGGTATACGTTGGGTATCACTGTGTGGCTGTTGCAAGCTGCCTACCCCCTGCTTTTGGCAAAAAGGTGCCGTGACTTTATGGCACTTTGGAGCCACAACATTAGATGGTAGCCGCCTCAGCCAATGGGCACCTCTGTGCTGCTGTGCCAAACTACAATGAAATTGGCTTAAAACTCAAGGAAAGATGCTATTTGTACCAAATAAGCCCTTAGCTGAGCATGGTATCTAGTGATGAGGATGGTGTCCGAGTCACTGAATCCCCCTGCGCCCCTGCTTCAGATTCCTTGTTGATGAAATAGAAAAGCACACTGCAGACGCGAAGGGGCATTGAGTTGGTATATACAGGAAAGTTGTACGAGCAGCTTGAGATCTTCTCAGGAGCACGTCCTGTGGACGTGCTGAACAAGAGCTTTGTCCATCTGCACAGTGGGCAACCACTCATGGTCAGGAAGGGATATTCCACCTTTGCGGTTGCAATGGTGCAGGTGCTACTGGAAAGAAAAAGGAACTGTACAATGTTAGTGACATGGAAAGCCTTTCAGAGGTGGAAAAGAGAAGGAAAAGGAATAAGAAAGGGAAGAGGAAGAGGATAGCACTTTGGTGCAATGCCTTTTATGGAGCGAAACACCACGTGCAAATACAGCACCACCCTGCTCTAACAGACTGGTTCATAGTGCCAGAGCTCTGAGGGTGTCTGAAAAACTCATCATTAAATACCATTGCTCCATTCCCTCTCATCCCTCTCTTTCTGCTACCTACTATCTTTAGCTTGTGGGTTTTTTTCATACTTTCCTTTTGTAGTTTTTATTTCTTTTCCTGTCCTGCCATCTCTGCAATAGTTCAGGAGATTCACCCCTCGGCTCATCATCTCTTACAATCTACCCTCCAATATTATCCATTTTAAACTCCTAGTAAGAAAAAAACCCAAAAAACAACAAACCAACAAACCATCTCTCACTCACAGCATCACAAAGGACTTATTAATTTGTATAATTCCACTGCTGAAATACACAAGTATGACAAGTATGATTTGTGTTAAAGACAATATCCTTAAATATGTCTACAGCAAAAAAACCTTTCTGTAGCATCCACTGAAATATGAAATTCCCACTCACCTGCACACCTTGTTCTATATGTTTGAGATATTTTTTCAAATAACATAAAGGTCCATAATCTTTTGGCAACATAGAAATGCAAAATCAGATACTTCATCTTAATTTCATACAATCTTACTTCCTAGTCAGATAAAACACCGCTATGAATTTTCCTCCCTAAATGCCATCCTCCTTTCCCATATTTCCCCATGTGTGTGGAGTATCTTTACAGCTGAAAGTAGAAACACACAACAGCTTTTTTCCTAGTCAAATAATTCTGCTTAAAACTGTTACTGCGATTCTTGCATAAGAGTCAAACATCTTCTGTAACTGGCAGGAATTCTGACAGCCCTGCACAGCACCAAATGAGTCTCAGCCCGTTTCGAGACCTGATTCATCACATAAAATGTAACAATTCCCACTCCAATCTTTCTGTACCTATTTGTTCACTTGGGTCAGCTGGCAAAATAAACATTTTAGCCTTTCCTACCGCTCCAGATATGTCATAGCAAAGTGGGTTTTGCATAAAAAGAAGTGGCATGCTACTATCTTTGTAACAGTTTTAGGGCCTTAGTTACAAATACTTCAGATGATGCTCTAGACAGGAGTTCAATTGATGCAGATTTCAGCTCTTCACATGAACAGCAGGGAGAGTTAGAGATTCAGTTTGAATCACTCCTATACTAATTTACCCTAGATGATAAATGAAGAAGGAAGCACATACACAGTAGAATTTCTGAAGTGATGGAATTTATCCATATCACGTTAACAATTTATTAGGTACAGCCTGTTATCTGGGCATATACAGGTGCTGGGTGTTCAGGAATACACAGGCCAACACCCTCCCTGATACACAAAATGGATCCCTACCTGCTCGGGAACACCCCCTGCGCAGGAGAAGCAGGTGAATCCTGCCGGTCCTGAGCCGAGCTCCCAGCCCAGCCACCGTGCTGAGCAGGAGGAGCTGGGCTGCCGGGGCGGGGGGCAGGCGTACCCCCGGTCCCGGGACAGTGCCAGGCTCTGCCTGCCCAGAGCCACAGAGCCAACAGGGGAGGGAAGAGGAGTTAGAAGGAACATTGCCGGGAGGAGGAGGAGGAGGAGAGGAGCAGGAGCCGGCGAGCAAAGGCAGTGGAGGAACCACCTCCCCGAGGTGCTGGGAGCTGCACCCTTCTGAGCAGGGAACCACGAGAGCAGGGCAGGCAAGGTGAAAAGGGAGGAAAAGACAAAGGTGCGGAGCTCCTCCAGGACGGTTTGTGTTTCTTTTCAGGCAAGATTCAGGGTAAAGTAGAAGAGAGGGAAGCAACCAGGAGAGCTGTCAAGGATGGGACAAGGGAATTGCATAGGCAGGAGGAACGCAGTATTGAACAGGGTAAACTGTACTACATACTTTAGGATTATCTATATAGCTATATCACATATAGCCATATGTCTACTATAGACATATCTATACCTGTAATTACTTATAAATACACACCTGTCTTTTTTTGATTAGTGCTACAAATGCGCAGCAGTTTGTGTAATGTACACCTTTCCCCTTAGTCCTAGTAATACTATCTTGTTTCCAAATTCAGAGACGTTACTGGGAAGTCCTATGACATACTTCTTAAATCTCAGTACTATTTCAGAGGGTTTTAAAAACAGGGAGCCAATACCTATACACCTCTAAATCAGTAAATTAAAAAGATACTTTCATGGACACACTATTATTCTTGCAACACTGTAGCTTTTGCAAAACTAAATTATTTTTCTTTCTCAAGAAGGAGCAGTTTTTGCAAAAAATGCTTGTGCTAAAGAAAAAAAACAAACCCACGATCTTAAGCCATCTTAAAGAAATTATTTTGATCCTGCCACTTAGACATACTGTTTGAAGGGCCAACCTCACTCAGAGCAAAGAATGATAAAGGAATTATTTTAATGTCAATACTTCAAGATACCAACCTTGGAGTCAATCCTATTTAAAGCAAGCAATGACAAGACAAAATTGATACTTCTTTATATTCTATACTCTTCAAAAAAATAGATTGTTGTTTCCTAAGCTAACATAATCAAATCTTCTCTTCTTTACGCATTAACAATTAATATGGATCCTGCTTATAGACATCTGTAATGCTTTGGGCTGTATTTATGGTGTGATAACTGTGTCATTTTGAGACACAGTGCACCAAGACGATAGAAAGACATAGCTGAACTGTTCACTCATGCTCCTGTCTAAGGGACAACACTGTTATCTTGTTACAAAATACTGCCCCAAGCAATGAAAAGTTTAATAAATCTTTTTCTACCAGTGTTGTCAACTTCTATTTTTGCCTGTGGCTGAATGTGATTATAATCTGTTTTCACTGTACAAGAAAACAAAGTGATCTAGAATATAATGACTGGGGAACATTTTGGAGCCCTCCTGAGCTGCAGGATATTTCCAGCTGCTAGCATAGCTGATAACGGACTTAATAGAGCTAATGATTTCTAATACCACTAACACGAGGCTATTTTCACAGTGGGTAAATAATGACTCTTTTGTTTTGGAAATAGTTAAGGAGTCATATAGATGTTTGATAAGTACATGATACAGTATAAATGCAGCAATATTTGGGTGACTAATGGTAGATTACACCATAGCTAGAAGATAATATACTTTTTTGTTTCCTTTTAAGAACTTAAAAGTTTATAACCCCGTTAACACCACTGTGACAGCAAGGAGATTTCACTGTAAACAATTACAAGTAATGTTTTAATCTAAGCATAAAAATGCATCCATTTGTTTCAGTGCACTGCATCTTTGTTTTTATGTTGGTAATTAATATTACGAATCTTCACTAGAAATAAAATAAAAACTAATTGGATAGTAAGAGAAATTTTCTTGAGGGTTGAATGGAAGAACTGCATCAATGGGGCAAACTATGAATACCATATATGCCTACAACATTTTACTTGATCATGACTGTATGTTTCTGATGAGGATTAACAACATTTACTTCATTCCTCCTTTCCCGGTGTGTAATCTGTGTTCACCATTCAAAGGCATGAGCTCCCACCAGGGAGAAGTCCTCCCTGTAGGCTAGAAGATTCCTTCCAGTTTTTTGTTTGTATGACATTATATACAAAAAATTTTCTGTGGTAAAAATGTATTTCTCCTTCCCTCTTCTTCTTTCCAGAAGTTACATACCTATATACGTTGCACATATGAATCTTCTATTTGTCCTTAAAGACATTTGAACATTATTTCACACTAAGTTCATGGTAGTTATAAGGACTGTTTGGGACTTCTATCCTACTCACTGCAGTGTTCTGCAAAGCCAGTGTTTGACGCCCCCCTCCCTTACCCCTAACTTTTTCGCTTCCAGCTTGCCTCTCTGCTTGGAGCCCCCAGCCCTTCTGTGGCCCCGTGGCTGCTGAGCGAGGATGGGGTCAGGCTTTGCGGCAGGGAAGTGCAGGCAGCAGGTGGGAACTGCCCCATCTCCCACCCGAAAGGAGCCTCGCCAGTCTCACAGGGTGGTTGGAGACCTCTGCTGCTCCGTGAAGGGGACACGGTGTGAGGGGCAGGCGGGCCAGGGACGAAGCAGCACTGGTTGGTTTGAAAGCAAAACTTACTGTGAAGTTCTGCACTGTTGAAAGCGCGGCCGTTAGCAGAGAGTTCTACTGCCACTTGAGTTTTCTGAGCTGTATTCAATAGGAAACGGGATTCCCTAAATGGGATTGCGTTTCTGCATGCTCTGTGTTCCTGTATCACCTAAGATGGGTGGCATCAAGTTGCTTACAATCCGAACTTCTCAAGAAGCAGACAGAAGATTAATTATGATTCTGATGAAGGAAACAAAGTAAGGTTTAAATAAAATAATTCAAGCTAGACAGAACTGCTAAAGTCAAACCAAAAGAAATAAAAGGACTTACGGCACCAACAGAGGATAATAAATGGTGTAACGCAACAAAGCAATAGCTACCCTTTATAACCTATATAGATTTTAGGAAAGCATATGATAACTCCCATTGTGATTCATTTTCACATATCTTGAAATATTACAGGAATCAAGCAAAAATAATTAAGCTTACCAAACTGTATTTCAAGGTACAGCTTCTACAGTTAAACGAAATGCAAACTTAAGCAGAGAGTCTAATACAGCTGCCGGTGTCAAACTGAGAATGCAATCTCTTCTCTTGTTTGTCACTGCCATTGTTTCATTATGAGAAAAAATTGTAGACTGGAACAACAGAAATATTTCATGGTCTAAGAGTTAATAGCAGATTTTGTTTGTGCTGGTGATACAGCAGTTCTAAATGACAGGTCAAACATGCAAGGAACACCATGAGATTGTTCCACATCACAAATAAATCAGGTTAAATATTATGAAAAATAAACCTAGCAGGAACTCTGGGTTCCAAATCAGGTTTTGTATTAGAAGGCCGAGAAATACAGGGTTCGTAAATTCATATACTTGACAGACATGAGCAAGCCAGTGGATATAATCATAAGGAAACACTACCACGATCAAGTAATGCGACAGCTGCATTCACTAGCTTCAATGACTTGCTCAAATGTTACTTCTCCCTTAACATACAGAGAGGGAAACAGGAAAGCCACTAGATGCAGTTATTTATGCATTCTGAATGCTAATGCTTTCAGAACATATTAGGTATTACATTAATTTAATTCCTAAATACTAAGACTCAGAATTCCATAATTTTAATTTTTTTTAAAATAGCACTCAATATAAGACAGCAATTCAAGATACATTAGAAATGAAGCTAGAGCACATAACATAGCTGGCATGCCACTGACGATTTGAGAAGCATGTCAAAGGGCCTACACATTCTTAAAACTGAGAATATTGAGGAAGTTTGAGAACAAGATGGCTAAGCTGCTCAAAGAATAAGAATTAAGGATTGCATAATTAAAATCAGCTATAATATCATAGGGCAAAGATATATTACATGCATTAGCATATAAAAATGAAAAAGCAGGAATTTTGGAGATCAAGGAGCTCTTCTCCTATATCAATACAGGAGTGGTAATGCCAACTAAAATTAGATTTAAACATGTAGATCCGGAATTTATGATGGGAATAGATGGTTGTTAAAGAAAAAGGCAATAATCAGGCAGTGAATTAAGTATTTTCATTATTTGGAAAACGTTTATGGAATGGAAATAGTCTAGCAGAGACTGCTTAACAAAGGTCTTCAAAATTGAGAAGATATATAGGGAACAAATCTTGCTAAGTCTAAAAGTTATAGTATTTTGTTAAAAATCATTAACTACAATATACTAGGCAGTCCTTCAAAAGGAAGCAAAGCTATGTAACAGGTGGTGGGATAGGAGATGCAATTCAGTGTTGACAAATGCAAGAGCAACTTGAAATTCTATTAACTGTTGATTATAAACTACCTAAATGAACTCCAAGAAGAAAAAGGTGTGGAGGGATGAATTTTTGTAAGCAGACCAATGAAAATAACTGTAATATAGTAGAGATTCCAGGATAACATTCTAAATGCATAACAATGGAAGAAAATAAAAATGCAGCATATCTGCTAAGCTCTGACATCATGTTATTGCATGCTGCATCCTTATTACAGAAGTGAAAGACAATTATCGGCTGACTTACGACATACCTTGCGTTAACATGCGCGAATATGCGAAGTCAGGAAATGCCGCATCATTCGCTCACATGTGGAAGGAGTTATGTGTTATCCTACACCCATTCTGCCTCATTCATGCTTAGTGTTGTGAAAAACAAATTCTGTGACAAGCACAGAATTTAGCTTGGTGAAGTGATATGTCTTGGACTAAAAAAGGAAAGAAACTTACCCAAAAGCTCAAGTAGCCAAGAGATGGCTTGTGATTGACTCCCGGACACAGCAGGAAGCCATGAATACAATAATTTGGTTTCAGAGCTGACAATCAGGTGCACTGCTATTGCTCAGAAGGACAGGCATTCTTTTAGCTGTCATGACCCAGCATTTCTGTTGTGAGATCACCTACATTGCCAAAACAGATGCAGCAACATATTTCTCCACTGGCATATATTAACCAGTCACATGGGAAACCCAAATACCAGCTTACAGTAACGGTCAGATCTGTTGATCATGCCCAAGGTATTTTATAAGTGTGCAGAGCTGTTTAAAAAAGGTTGCATACACATCTACTGTGCAGAGATCAGATTCCTGGCTGGATGATACCGAACTGAATGTCTCTGCAGATGGTTCAGCAGCAACTTATCTTTGACGGTGTGGCTGTGCAGCACCTATCACTCCTGGGGCTTTTCCCGTGTGGGCAGTATGGTCAAGAAGCAGTGCCCAGCAGCGAGGTCAGAGCCCAGGCTGGGGCACTCCGAGCTATACAACGAGTGGCAGGCATCTGGTCCACCCCAAAATATCCCTAACTTGTCAAAGGGACTGAGGTATCCCCAACTGCAAACAGAGGAGTCCTGTGCCCATATTATAAGCACAGTTTACGGCTGGACATAAACCGCATAAATGAGGTTAGAGCTTCCTGTTCAATCCAACTACTTTGCATTACATATATTATTCTTTTTACTTGTGAGTCAAGCCAGTTATTGGTATATGTTGCTCAAATGAACTGCAGCATCAACAGAGCAAAATAAAAACAAAGGCATTACTTAGGCACAGCGTAAGTACTTATATTACTGTCGTAAATGATACACAATAATACATTGTCTTCAATTTTCTAACACTTCATAATTCTTCAGTGAAAGAGGCAATACTCTTCTGCTGTCATTTTTTGGTAATTCACAAGACTCATACTAACCAGTTCAGGTGCAACTGTAACACATCTGTTCTTCAGGTATCATTAGGTTACATGTGATTTTCTAACTCCAAGCAATTAGAGGCCCGGTGCAACTGCAAACAAAGCTGTTGGTCAAGGAGACGTTGCATAGTAAAAACAGAATAAGGTTTCTCTAGATCATAAATTAAAGAGCTACAGTGCTACCGGCATTGTTTATTCACATTTGATACGACTGTAAGAGACAGGCATGCTGTCTGCCTCAGTTTTTATGGGGGATGTGGAAAAAAAAAATAGAATCTCACGATTCATAAAAGCTAGAAATAGCTCATCGTTTATTTGTGGTCCCTGAATTATCTATCTGGCACTGTCACTGTCAGGCTTGTGCAGGCATGCTGCTGGGCTGCTTTCACTCCCATCCCACAGAACAGGAGACCTCTGAAAAAGGAAAATCTATTTCCTTTTTATTTTTCTTTCTAAACATCACGTACTCTCCAAAACAGTATTTATTTTCTTGAAGTAAAATTAACAATAACCATTACATAAGAAAAGAAAAAAATAAGGGAAGGAAATAAAAGTGGGAAATGCTGTCACTGACAAGGACACTGCTGGAGGAAATACACAAAATGTATTCACTTGCTTTGATGTTTCACGAAGGTAGAGCTTCCAGACTTGAACGAGGCAGGTGAATATTATCTTTGTTTGTCTTTATATATATGTAGTTACATGTATATCGCTGCTATTACCAAGTCACTCAATAAACAGTTTAAATGCTCATTGCACTTCCTTATGACATTTCTCTTTCAAATTTTGACACAGAGGTTTTCTCTCCTAAATGTATCCATCAGTACAGTTCCCTACCAAGCTGGTGATTATCGTTTACAAATCAGTCGGTATTTATCCCGGGATGTACATGAATGCAAACAACCTTTTCCTTCCAGACCGTGCTCTTCTGTACAGTGCAGCATGTTTTCCTCCTGAGGAGGCATTGTGCACCACCATCATAGTTTGTAACAAATGGTGAACTCATGGTGCATGAAATTTACCCCAAGCAAAACAGAAGGGTCACTGAGGCACTGGAAGGCTGCATAGCGAGTCACGGGCGTTGGTCTATAGACATGAAAAAAGGAACAGGCATGTGCCCTAGCTCTCTCACTTCTATATCCCTGCTCACCTCTGATTATTTTATTAGGTTCCCATTATCAGCCTTCATACCTAAATTGATCTATCGAGTACTGCAGAACCCTTTTTCCACGCCTGCTCTCCGCTAGGCTACTCTGATTGCTCTCATTATTCCTTCTTTCCAACAGAGAGATACTCATTACTCAGTATGTAAATCTGACTCGTTTCAACCCTTTGCTTACAGCTCCAAATCTGTCACTACACACAGACTATGCTAGTATTTCTCACCTACTAAACTATTTCACATCACAGCTTTTAACTGAACAGATTTAGGGAAGGAATTGAACACAAACTGTTACAATGATTATTAGGAAGCAAAAAAATCCACAGGAAGCATAATGGCTTCCCGAGGCCTCTGGAAATTCACGCATTTCTTGTTTAAGTCTCATTTATACCTCAAATTTTTCCAGCTAGTCATTTTAGAAAATTAGAACAAAAAATATTGTTTACAAAGACAGCCATACCTGTAAAGCAAAGTACCACAGAAAGCTCTACAGCACTCTGGACTTCACTCAGCTCCCTGCTAAGAATGAGGAATAATGTCTTTAAACCATCATTTGCTTCCATTCTTTGACTTCCTTTCTATTGCCACAGTATTCCTCTATGTAAATCAGATTTATTTATTCATAGGCACTGGCATACCATTACTTTTGTCAAAACTGGTCTCGCACATACTGTTGTCTCTGCATGCTTATAAACGAACTGGAAAAGCAATTAAGATTCCCCGGCATTTCAGAGAGGGGAGGGGGCAGCCACCGCACTGTTGCTAACACAATCTCCGTAGGCGTACGCTAGTGCAGAATGACTGCATCTCTGTGTAGAGGGAGATAAGAGAAGTGACATAGATTAAAACAAATTGTTGATCCATACCAGAGAGGAGCTAGGCAAACAATAGCAGTAAAAGCATAAATGTCAATTTGGGATGATAAAAGATACAATCTAAATGTAATATGAGAGGCCTCCAGACAAAAGGAAGAAATAGAAATTACACATTACTGAAGTACCAGATGTAATAAACAAACAAATATGTAAACACACACATGAATATGCATACGGAAAAACTCAGATCACAGGGTTGATTGCTCAAGAAGCTAGATGTCAAAGTAAAATACCGAACAATTTCATAAAAGTTTGACTGCTAGATTTGAAGGAAAAATCTTATTTATACTCTTGGTAATTTTGTTTTAATTTTGAATAATCTGCAAGCATCTCAATACACCTTCCCCTTCATCCTGCACTTGCATGTTGATGGCACAAATGTCCATAAGACACTGAAACCAATGCCAGGAGATTCTTTCTCACAAGAAGCTGGCTTTTTATCTGCTGAAAAGAGCTCTCAAAAGGTTTCTCTAATTGCTTTCAGAATTTCCTCTCCTCTTCCCCTTAACGTTTTCTAGTATGCTACAGCAGTTTGCCAGATGAATTAAGTTTCAAAGCTCATTTAAATAATCTTATGCCTATTCTAGCCTTGGTGAAAAAATAAAATAGTTTCATCCAAACTATGACCTAACAATTAGTCACATAGATCTGGTAAAAGACCTATTCAAAATTCACTTATCACAGTCATCCTTGGCAGTAATATTGTGTTGTGGTTTAACCCCAGCCAGCAACTAAGCACCACGCAGCTGCTCACTCGCTCCCCCCCCATCCAGTGGGATGGGGGAGAAAATCGGGAAAAGAAGTAAAACTCCTGGGTTGAGATAAGAACAGTTTAATAGAACAGAAAAGAAGAAACTAATGATGATAATGATAACACTAATAAATTGACAACAGTAGTAATAAAAGGATTGGAATGTACAAATGATGCGCAGGGCAATTGCTCACCACCCGTCAACCAAACCCAGCCAGTCCCCGAGCGGCGATTCCCTGCCCCCACTTCCCAGTTCCTAAACTAGACGGGACGTCCCATGGTATGGAATACACTGTTGGCCAGTTTGGGTCAGGGGCCCTGGCTGGGCATGAGAAGCTGAAAAATCCTTGACTCTAGTCTAAACACTACTGAGCAACAACTGAAAACATCAGTGTTATCAACATTCTTCGCATACTGAACTCAAAACATAGCACTGTACCAGCTACTAGGAAGGCAGTTAACTACATCCCAGCTGAAACCAGGACATATCGCTACATTCTACCTGATACCATTGGATGATCCAAAACTTTATTTTGTTATGAGAACATAAGACACTTAAGAAGGTTAAATTTAACTTAATACAAAAAAGTTTACAAATACACATGAAATTATCAAAAGGTACACATTAGTAACCAGTTTCTAAAGCACAGTACTGCAACAAAAATTTCTGCAGTACCACTAAACTGGGAGATATCCCATTTACGATTTTGACCTATATTTGGGGTTGCCTGCAGACACACATCAACCTGTCAAGATCAATTTTTTGATGTGAACAAAAATCAACACAAAACCAAATTAACCAAAAAAATGTGCATATATAGACATACACAGCTACACACAAACACATTCAGTCAGTGTAATTACACATGATACCTGTAACACAATCGCCACTATTATCAAGTTACGCATTTAAATAATCATATATACCAGGTGCCTGGAGATAGTCCCATGCTACAGATCGCAATAACAAATGGTAACATGGCCATCTTTACAGTTCCCTGTTGACTCCTCTCCTTAGTTTAACATTTCAAACTCATACCTTCAAACATGTAGAGAGGAGAGGTGGTGGGAAAGAATGAAAACTTACAGGCAGACATTTTATTTCTCTAAATCTGAAATGCAACTCCTATTTGAAATATAGTCTCTAAATATTTGGTGAAAAATTTTAGAATAATGTAATATGGCATTACTGCTGTTGCATTTGAGTCTTTCAGAAGGC
Source organism: Haliaeetus leucocephalus (assembly GCF_000737465.1). Lineage (NCBI taxonomy): Eukaryota > Metazoa > Chordata > Aves > Accipitriformes > Accipitridae > Haliaeetus > Haliaeetus leucocephalus. Next base: position 16,650,301 of record NW_010973092.1, on the reverse strand, counting down.
TCTCTAAAACTACTGGAAGTTACCGTTTCAAAACTCTGCTATTAGGCAATTATATTGCCTAACATCTGACATTTTGCAAACCAAACTCACTTTTAGTTATTGAGAATTAGCTGTGTTAATCTCATACTATGAAAGACGTAATATTGTTCTTTCAGGTGTTCTTTTTAGAAATGTGAGCTTCTGCTGAATCTGCCTTATAGTGTAAGGTTCCATTCACAACTATTCTGTATTCTAGTAATGTAAACTTCCTTTTTGTTTACAGCCAAACAGCATTGATACTTTGTATTTTCAGTAGTTTAATTTTTGCTTGTATCCTAGAGATATATTAAAAGGAAATCTCAATATGCAATACAGCTGTTTCAAATATTGCATCTATTAATCGTCATTCCAAGCAAAAATGTATATTTATTTTGTAAACATTCCATTATTTTCTGCATAGCGATTTTTAAATATTTGTCTTATTTTTAAAAATGTAAAAAAGATTAATTTCAATGTAGCTGCTCCTACGCCATTTTTTTAAAGATTAGTAAAACTGATAAAACAATTTGAATGAAAAAAGAAATAGAAAAGTTTATGGGTCTATAACGTTTCTGGCAATTTTCCATCTGTACATACATTCCTTGCACTACAAACTCCACCAATTATTAATCTTGTCCTGTATTGCCTACTTGAATAATCTGTTTTTCTTCCTTAGAACACCCCCAAACTGCCTGGTCACCATTCTACAAAAAACATATTAGCCTAGTCTTGTTTTGGAATATGTCAGGCAAAAGGCTTACACTTTTTCTGGAAGACAGACAGCAGGAATATTTTGGTTTGCTTGTATTAAAGAAAACAGAGGAATGTTTGAACAGCTAGAATACCCTGTGTTCCGCAGCAGAGATAAGGCATGTGGAAGTGCAATGACTCAGTATCAGGGAAATGCTTCTTGCCATCCCTGTGTCCATGTACACAACAGCTTTATTTCGCTTTGAAATTTTCACATTTTCAAAGACTCTGCAGTCGGTTGCCTGCCTGGATCAGAGAAGGGCTTTCCTCTCTCCCCTGCGACCGGGGCTCCAGGCTACTGTAAGCCATACGCTTATGACAGACAATACAACAATACCATACTAATATCACATTTTTCAACTTACATGTCCTGGTTTCTGCTGGGATAGAATCAATTTTCTTCCTAGTACCTGGTATAGTGTTGTGTTTTGGATTTAGTATGAGAACAATGTCAGTAACACACTGATGTTTTTCGTTGTTGCCCATTAGTGCTTATCCCAAGTTAAAGATTTTTCAGCTTCCCATGCTCTGCCAGCAAGCAAATGCACAAGAAGTTGGGAGGGGGCACAGCCAGGAGAGCTGACCCCGACCGACCCAAGGGATATTCCAGACCATAGGACGTCATGCTCAGCACATAAAGCTGGGGGAAGAAGGAGGAAGGGGGGACGTTTGGAGTGATGGTGTTTGTCTTCCCAAGTAACCATTAACACGTGATGGAGCCCTGCTGTCCTGGAGATGGCTGAACACCTCCCTGCCCATGGGAAGTCGTGAATGAATTCCTTGTTTTGCTTTGCTTGCACATGCGGCTTTTGCTTTACCTATTAAACTGTCTTTATCTCAACCCACGAGTTTTCTCACTTTGACCCTTCTAATTCTCTGCCCCATCCCATTGGGGGGGAGTGAGTGAGCGGCTGCGTGGGGCTTAGTTACCAGCTGGGGTTAAACCACAACGGTACATGACAACAAACACTATGAAAACCATTGGGAACCGGTAGTAGTAGCCTCACACTCTCCTCTGCACTGTCTTGATTTACAGTGTCTCTGCTCACATGGACTGGTGGAGAAATTACCAGCAAAGCATCTCTGCAGCACTGACGGCATAGATAGGAAAGACCAGAAGTGGCTAACACTTTGCTACTACGTGCTCAAAGAGCAGCACTCCTTTTTCTCCAGCCATCAACTGTGGCAGGTAAGAGCACCTGAATGTGTGGAATCCACAGAGTCTGAGGGTCTTGGCCAGGGTGATGCTGGGGTAGATATATGGCCATCTCCCAGAGGGGTGACATTAGTGCTTCCCGCTTCTGTCTTACACTGCAGTCTCCGCCATGGGGTGAAGACCTCTGTGTTCAAGTCCTGCTACATCTCCACCTACAGAAGAGATCGGGAGGACTAGGGATTATGGAAAGGAAAGCAAAAGTTAGAGAAAGGGGTTTCCACTCACAATGAGCTGTTGTCCAAGAAGTCTGATGGTATCACGAGGCTTGGTGGTGATGCAAAACTTTTCCTGATGTCAGTGCTGTAGAAGACACTGCTGCACACTGTGCACTCTCCAAAGCATTTCATGCTGGCCAGAGACGAAGGATCCTACTGGGCAAATGCAACACAGGCAAGAACCAGACCTGCAGAAGAAGCCACCAAGGGATGCCAGGCTGCAGGGACAGGACACAGAAACTAGCTTGAACAGGGGCTGGGACTTTTATCTGACTGGTTAGTCAGAGAATAGGAAGCCTAGGACTGAGGGCTAGAAAAGATTGAGGTGGGATGAGGAGCTGGGAAATGTAAACTTGTCAGTCAGGGTGATGGAGGCAACAAGAGAATAACACATTGAGGTGCTGGTAGAAACAAGACAGAAAGACAGACCTAACAAAGGGAGTGGAGAAAGGGAGAGACATTTGAAGATCCCAGTAAAGGAAAGAGGGACTGAAAACTATTGAGAAAGGAGGGAAAAAACAAAACTACAAGAAAAAACGCCACACAGAGTTGGACAAAGAAAAGACTGGACGTCAGTTCATAAGAAACACTAGAAGATGAGCAAGGAAAATGAAAATTAGGACTGGATAAACAAGCAGACTGTGTACTGAATAAATAGGAAAGCTGGAAAAAGGAAAAAGATCACCATGAGAACGGTGGGAAGAGACCCCTGCTACCTTGGGGCACGTACTGGGCCTGGACGCAAAGCTGCTGGGGCTGAGGGGACGAGAATAGCACTCCAGCTTTCTGTACACTGTGTTATAGTGTAAAAGACTGGGCAAATTCAGATTGCATAGACAGCCTTATTTCTGACAACTAGCAAGCTTCTACACGCTTGATTTTGCAACTTTAAGCTTAAGATCTTTTTAAGTTCTGTGTGTTTCATTTTTGTTGGCCATTTTGTTGTAAATTAGAAAATTACTAACAGGGAACAGAGCACTGCAGCTTCAGCTGGTGAGCAGGAGCTGTGGCTGCTACCAAACACCAGACAGCTATTAATTTATTTGAGGGTTTTCCTTATTATTTCTCATCACAATAATATTAAATGAACTATGTACATACACTGATAGAAAACAGACTTCACAGTTTCTGTCAGCAGTGCTGTATTTCTTATAAGTTTGCATTTTTATTTGAAGTTTCCTGAGCTTCTTTGTTAGCTAACGAGTTGATCTCAATTTTACGCTGACACCAAAGCAGAGCAGATTAACTTGGAAACGATGCCCAAAGCTTGAAGTGCTGCTGGATCATTTGTCCTTATTGAATGAAGGAAGATTTCTGCATTGTATTACACACTGCTACTGGTGCCATGGTTTTAAATATTGTTCTTTTCATCACTCTTTGTCAATTATCCTACATGCAGAGGATTTTTTAACTAAATAAATATTCCTTCATGGTGAATGTCAGAATTAGGAGAAAAGTCCCAAAAAGCCAGCTTATAAATGAAATTCTGATTTCAGTAAATTCATTCTTCTCAGATAGCTACATTTCCAGAATAAATTATCATCTCTAATATCATTACCTGAATATAGCAAACCTATATTGTAAAGGGTCTTGGCACTGAATGATGATAGGCATCAGAGGCTTAATGTTTAATTACTGAACAGAGTTTTCTGGAGAGTTAAGAGCTAATATCATTCACTTACTGCTGTTGGCTATGTGGCAGAATATTGTGGTTGTTACGATCTGTCAAGGAGAAGTGATTCATAAACTTTGCTGTGTGCTACTCAAATGCACAGCTGGTGGGAATAAAAAATGGACAGCTATTTATGGCAGTAAATCCCAACAGGAAATGTCTGACTTTAAACATACATGAAAAATAAGTAGAAAGTCTTAATGAGAAGAGGAACATGCATTCCTATACATTGTGAAGCATAGAACATAAATTAGTTACTCGTATTCCCCTTATATTTGTATGTTTTAGAGGCTAAGAGTAATCTCTGAATCACAAGTGTCACTATGACTAAACTAATTCTCATGTTAATTAATGCAGGTACCCTTCCTGCTCAACAAAGAGAGCGAAGCAAGCTGGGCTTGGCATCTTATTGTAATACCCTCTCAATGTAAACTGTGCAGAAAAGGGACAAAAGAAGGGGGAGATTGAAGAAGGTTCAGGTGTCTAATTTTTTGTTTGCCACAAATAGTGGGGACACACCTTTAGTTCATCAGGGAACTGAAGACAAGAACATCCCCAGTGACCCACTGGCGAAGGTTTCGTGGGGAACAGCAGGTGTAGGTGACTGACTCACAAATCTAATGTGATTTTTTTTCCCCAGCCTGTTCTTTTGTTCCAAACCATTGAGCAAGCTGAAATATAGCGAGTTAAAAATCCATAACCTGCCCCCAATATATCAAGAACAAAATATACATCTGAGCATTTTTTTCACTTTGTCCAGAAATGCTACCGATAGAGAATTCAAGAAGGCGGCAACCGTGCTGCGAGCATTTCTGCAGGCACTGCATCTATCAGGGCTGCTGCTCCCCACCAAAGCAATCTTTTTGCAAATACAAGCTCTTAGCACCACAACTGATAATGTTCACTTTCAAAGACAATTTCTAAAGGCAAGAACATGTAAGTCTCATTTCTAGATATGCTGAACTGTAGTAAGAAAAATATTCGTCATGGTGGTAATGAGAGGCCCAATTTCTATGCTAGATATAGTCTATTTTTAAAAAAATCTACACTTTCCAGTATTGACATGCTTATTTGTATGCATGAGTAGTTGTATACATGTTTAAGAGCAAAGGAAAAAAGAAAGAAATCCTTCTTTTTCATACAGGAGCCTAAATGGAGATTCATTCCTGAAAATCTAAAACTTTATTTTGGATATTGAATACAAATTTAAATTTGCCTGTCAGAGTTCTGTTCTCCACTCTCATCTGTTTCAATCTAGTTAATGAAATAATGTTCTATACAATAAATAACAGGAGAATTAAGCTAGAGAGTTAACAGTAAGCGTTAAATAATGAATCAATGCAAGTCTTGCAAAACACATAGCTTAAAGTTGTTTGCAAAAGAACAGATACATTAGATTTGATCTTTAAAAATGAAGCAGAACCCTAAGTTGTCTGGGAAAGATGATCACTCCTATTTTGTACCTGCTGGCAGAAGGCCCTCTGATTCTGCAGTGGCTGCAGTAAGGAAGAACTGAACTGTTTACTGATAACTAGAAGAAGGAAGAATAAGAGGAGGTGGGAAGAAAGAACAAACAAAAATGGTGCAGAAAGGCAAAAAATAGGAGATAGAATAGAGAGTCCTTTATCAGAGAAAGGACTAGCAAGAGGCATGGCATGTTTCTGACATGTGGTCCAGAGAGCTCAGCAATGAGAATCAGTTCAGACTACACACAAAAAGACAAATAAGGAGCAGCACCTCTCAGCATGGTAGGACATACTCCAAAGGAGACATTGACAGTGGACCCAAAGCAGAGGTAATTACAAGCTCGTCTTTGCACAAATATCTGCAAGAGTGCAGTCTTCCAGCTGGTTTTGACAAAGTCCAGACTGCTGCCAAAAGAGGCAGTTTAGTCCCAGCCCTCCCACTCCAGCCTCTTTCCTTCCTGTTGGCAATCGTTACCACCAGCGTGCTTTGAGTCAAACCGGGCTGATAATCCAGCTGAAAACAAATCTTGCTTTCCCGACTGGCCTAGCTGTCAGTCAGACCACTTTGATGATCCAACTAACTAGACAGTTCCTAGAGCTGGCACAAAGGAAGGGAGAGCGGCAGCAGTGTGAAGCCAGAAGCCAGGGAAAACAGGGCTGAGGGTTTCACAAGCAGCACAGTCTTCGGCTGGTGGTAACCAATGATGAAAATGTACCCCAAGGTATGGATGAGCAACAGGATTCCCTGGCCAACAGCTGATTAACTTTGGATTGCTACCAAACTCCACCTTCTCCTGCATCATGCTTAATGTTTGTGCAACTGTGTGGGAAACTGGTGCCAGGAGCTATCGTTTGTGAACTAAGCACTGTCTATTTCCCTGGAGGTAAGATTAATTTTCCCATCATTTACATGGGTCAGGCCGTTCTTGGGAGTACTGGTGATGTTACAAGGTGGGGATGGTGCAGGACTGCACAGCCCACGGGCAAACACATGCACTGACCTAAGGACCAAAGATGCAGCTCCCCGAGCTGCTGTCAAACCACATCCTGACACCCTGCCAAAGCCAGAGGAAATGGAGCAAAGAGTTCTCGAGCCACATGGAGGTGCATGGAAAAATCCATAGCATGAGAGAGTACGTATAACTCATTACATATACTGTTATTTCATTTGCTCTGTTAAATACTATTTACAGAAGACCTAGGCTTTTAAGTAAATCTTTAACAAGAAAAAAATTTTCTGCAGCCCTCCAAAAAAAATTCTAACTCATTGTAATTGTAGTGTTAGGGAGTGGAAAGAAGAAAAAAATAGTCTAATAAACATTACAGTAAATCCATTTAACACATTTTGAAGGATAAACATTTTGCTGGTGGTCTTATGACTGAAGCACGTATATTCATAAATTCCATTGACCTAAGGCATTTGTACAAGTGGACAAAAAATTTCTGGCACAATGGTGTATTCAGACACAAGCGTGTGCACACACTCAGACTGTTCTGTATAGTTTTACTAATTCCTGAGTAGCTTAGTTTGCTAAAAAAGGTCATATTTTAATTCTGAATTAATATTAGATATTACTTCACTGTGTAGATGAGTCCCTATTTAGTAATAGGATACTGATAATTAAAATTTATGGCATCTGTATAGTACAGTACCTATTTTAGTAGTAGTAAAAGAGCTGGATAATAATGCGTGTTTTTGTAAGACACTAAGACTGAAATAACCTTTATATATGAACTCTTTCACAGCTGGCTATGGCACCCCCTTTAAGTCATTATAAAGACTCTCTTAACTTTATCAAACATGATATTTGGCCAACATTGTACTGCACTTTAACAGGAGACACATGCAGGCTGCACTTACAGATATAATACCATGAAGCTGTATATTATGAGGCACTTTAGAAACATTAATGCATTTTAAGAAAAAGGTGTCAGTCTTCTGTAGAAGTGACATCAGTCAACTCCTTTTCTAGATGGGCAGGGAAGTTCAGGCCTGTATGTTCAGCTATGGCCGTTCAGAGCAATCGGCTCAGTTTGAGCCAAGACCAGAGCTGACTTGTGCTGCCAAACGAAGGCAATATTTTGCCCGTAAGTCTCAGCACTGGTGAATAATCGAAAGAAAAGGCTCTCAATATAGGCATCATTACCGAGACACTCGGAAACGGAGCCCTTTAGAAAAGCCTGGATCTGAGGCTTGCTGCTTGTCAGCACCTAGAGAGGCTTGTCAGCAACGCCGATTAACCTGTAAGTATCGTCATGCTGCACTACCATAGCTCCTGGTCAGGTAGGAGCACGGGCAGAGCAGGATGGCAAGGAACTGTGCAGACCTACCCTTCAAACTGGGTTTGTATTTCTGCATGCTGAGGGAAACAGTGTAAGGGTCACGCTCATAAAATAAACTGGGGATATATCCAATAAAACAAAGGAATAAAGGTATTCCAGCCCTATGCATTAAAGCTCATGTTCTTCAGTTTAGCTAAGGTAAGCATACTCTTCTGTAGATCAGGTATAATGTTTTTTACTATAAATTAATAATCAGGGTAGCTAAGTTTCTTTAAACAAAACACTGAAAGACTGCAATCTCTTTATGTAAGCGTAATGGACATAAGTGAGAACACAATATGGTTCCTAACGTTATCTAATCTTAATTTTTCTGTGGGCTGGCCATCAGTTTGGAGCGTTAGATCACACACTGCCGCATCTCTTTCTGATCCTGCCCCCCTGGTTTGACAGCTCTGCCGTGCTGTTTCCTAACTGGGAGTATTCTGGTAAGACTTGGTAACTTACAGAACATTTCTATCAAATGGCTGTTCAGACATACCTGCAAATGTTTCCAGTAACTGTAACACTTCAAAACATAACTGAAACGCCCATGAAAGTACCCAGAAAGATTATCTAAAGGGATTTCCATGCCCACAGTTTAACAGAACTTAAAAAAACCCACCTCACCCCTTCCAGAATTGCCATTATTGAAAATGGTCTTAGGCTGAATAAATGAATCAGTTTACCTTTTGAAAGAAAGAACAGGTTCCTGTTCCTCCTACTTGCTTTCAAATGGCTGACTTCCACAATGCACAGTGTAAGCATCGTTTGGATTTCCATACCTTAATGTCTTTCCTCAGTTTTAAACTTTCCATTACCTCTGCAGAAGCAAGCTCTGTCCTGAGCTTGAATTAAATTAGAATTACTTTTGAGGGAGAAAAACAAGAACCTTTCTTACAAGTTTCCATAAGATCCTAAATTGTCCTAGCAGCAATGTTAGAACATTCGCTGTTGATAGACAGACACCAGATAGATTAAAAATCACAGGATTTAAACTGAAAACAAAACATTTTCATAAATTACACTTCTGAAAATTAGCATCATCAGATGCCTTTTTTTTCCGGAGATCATTCTAGGGAAAAAATAAGTTGCACCAGCCAAACCAAAATTTTATCTAATATATGACTTAATTTCCTTCCAAAAAGAAATCTGTTACACATCTGCAGTAACAGCATATATAGATGACAAAAAGTAGCCTCAGTGGTTAATAGTAATTTAAGACCACGCAATACAAATGTTTCTTAAAACTGTGTCCACTCCCAACACTTAAATTAATGGTGTTCCTACATATATTTTTGTTTGGATATAGCTTATTCCAAAACACATTTCAATAATTTTGAAACACAGTAAAAACAGAAAAACTTTAGTTTCTACCTGCAAAATGTTACCAAAAAAACACAGGAAAAGCTCTTGGATGTTTCTTATTGAAAATTTGATCTTATAGAAAATCAGCACTACTTCTTATGGTTTGGATCCTATCCCCTGCTGTATGAGCACAGAAACATTTCCAGTATACAAGTGGTTGCGATATGTTGGGGTTTTTTACTTCAAAAAATAAATTCTAATCATATCAGTGAACTTTCATGCTCTATGTGAAAGTATGTAGTTGTTCTGTAAAGAAAATAGATATTTCATATACTATATATTTTTTCAGAACACGGTTATGATGTGTAATGAATGCTTTGTTTGAAGTGCTTCGTAATAGCACTTTTGTATATCTTTTTACAGAAATTTCTTAAAACAGTGCAATTTGTGCAGTGCAGCATGACTGACTGTTTAAAAAAAACCAACCAAAACCAACCCCCCCTCAACAAAACCAAAACCAACCCCCAAAACCCAACCAACCCACACCTAAATCTTACCCACTGCTGCCTCCCAGGAAATTGTTACAGATTCTGTGAGAAACCTGGGACCTGTGCACATTAGAAATTCTTTCCTGCAGGGTTAGCAGGTGTGGGTTATGTCAAATAAATTTATTGCAGTCTGTGCTAATAACGAAAATTACAGAAAACCTAGATGAAAGTGCTCTGCATCCAGCTAATTTGAAGCTACCTTATGAGACAATAACAAGCTTCTAACAGTTTTTCCCTTTTTTAAAATACACTAATTATGCTTAATGTTCCCTGTCGCATTAGCTTTCATGGTAATTATATTTCAAAACTTTTGCAATTAGGGTACAGTTAATATTGTGGAATATTGCAATTATTTTTCATTGTGACACCTCTATTGAAAACTGGTGGCATAATGATCACATTGTTCAACTAAATCGGAACTGTAGAAATATGGCAAATACATTATTATTTCTAATTGCAGATAATGCCCTTTTCCTTGCTTTTGTCCAGAAGAATTTCTCAAATACCCAGGCTCTACGTAATTAAAAAAAAAAACCACAAGAAAACCCAACTAACTGATTTCTCCACCTTCTTTTCTTTTTTCATACACATACTACTATATATGTATAGTATGTTTATGTGTACTGCACATTATATATTTATAACACATGTGAGCACGGACATGTGTGTATAGGTACATCAACATATACAGAGATAATTTACAGTTGATACAGGCTCAGTCAATGCTAGCTATAAATGTAAATACCACTAAGTTGTACTCACTCTGTGTAAGGATTTTACTCACTGACTGATCCTCGGAGGTAACTTCAAATGCATTACAAATGCACTCTACAGCTTTTCTAATTCAGCCCCATGTGGCCCCAAACAACATTCCCTTATTCCTGCTCAACCTTCCTCTTTAACAAATTCTTTCCTTAAGCCTCTAGCTTTCCTTTCAGTCATTAAACATAAATATCGAATCCCCCAAATTTACAGCCTTGATTCAGTGTTTATTGATGCTGAACAAGCTCAAGCACTTGATAAAAGACAACTGCAGAAATTTCTAAGAACTAATAAATATAATTGTTAAAATTTGAGGTTCACTCCTGGGTTTTGAAGAGGCTGTTTGCAATTAAGCCATTCTATAATCTGGTAAGACAGAACACTATAACACAAAAGTACACTCTGAGAAATGCAGTGGAAGAGTCAAAAAGGAATTGCTAAAACAAAGCAGCCAGACAGGTAATAGGAAACATTCTAAGCATTTTCAATACTTTAGCAATTCTGAGAGTAATTATAATTTACCAACGTTTATATTCTTCATATGGAATTTTAATCAAAGCTCACTTAATTAAGTTTTCATTTAAATTACAATAAACCAGTGATAAATAAATCAACTATCAAATCACTGACTTCAAACAGAGAAGACCTTTACCAAAAACACTGGCTTGCCAAACCCCACCATCTGTACATTTCCCAGCTACCAGCCTAATGAATTTCAAGGTTATATTACCAAGTGTAAGATATAATTTCTAGCCAACATCAGACAACAGAAATAAAACATGTATAAGATGTCACACCATTTCTGGCACATAAAAAGCTGGAAACAAGTTTACATGACTACTTATTCCCCTCGATAAAGAAGAATATAAGATTAAAGCAGAACTCCTCCAAAGATTATTTCCGGCAGAAATCTGAAAACTGCAAATCTCAGTTTATTCAATATTGTGAAATAAGGTTTTTTTAAGAGTAAAGCCTCTTTTGGTAACCTGAACAATGAGCAGATTTTCAAAATGAACTCTATCTCCTCTGACTCTCTGAAACTCTAAAAGCTGATTTGAGTGATTAAATGACAGCTGGAAGTTCTGAGATATCTGGCACAGAATATAATTTTTAAGAATCCCTCAAAGTCCTGCCATTGCTAGTGTCTCAGTCATCACCCACTTTTCCATCATTTTTGGCTTCTCTTAATTGATTTATTTTTATTCTTTTTTAAGTTTATGTGACTTTATTTTTCTGGACATAGTATTTTTCGCGCAATTTTTGTTTCCATTAACTTAGACATACAGTCTCCACCATCTGCTGAGCATTGACAAAATACAGGACAAGTAAACTGAGCAGTAGAGCGTGTTCCTCCCACTTTGGGTAATACCCCTTAAGTACCTATATAAATGTGAAGGAGAGCATGACTCACAGGGGCTATGTGCATGTATATATGCATGTTCAGTATGAGAATCACCTTTAAGCTATATAGCTCTCCAGGCTGGATATGAGCAATAACCAAACACATCTAGCAATATAAATATCTATTAAATAATATCTGCTGAAATATTACTAATAGCCTCAAAATAGTTTAACAATGGGGTTATAAGTAGTGGTTAGTGGTTTAAAAACAGAGATTGAATTATTTTCCTGATGAAAAAAGAAGTATTTGAAATAAATATATTTTTTTTCTAAGCTAATGGCCACATACAAGATCAGTGCTATAAAGTCCATTATATTTGAGAATAAACTCATTTTTCAAAGACTCCTCAAACATATTCTTAACTGGCAAATTCAACAGTGAAAACGTTTTAACACAATAACCATTCTACAGGATGCTCTTAAATGTTTTTTTCTTCTATGGAATAATTCTGTCCCATTCTTTCAAAATTTTCTATCACATTACAGGTAAAAGTTTTAAGGTAATGATCACCTTAAAAAGTAAGGGCTGTAAAATTTTGAACATTTATGAAATAAAGACAATACTTACGTGTACCTATTTAATTGCTAGCTCATCCTCTGCATATGTGTCATGTCTACTGGATCAATTTTCTGGAGCAGTGAAGCATGTAAGCATAGGTGTTAATCACCCTGTTTTTCGTAATGATTATTTTTTCTACTGGACAATAATATTTGTTTTACTGACAGCTGTCAGAATATTCCATTAAGATCTCCAGAGGATACAAAATGTACACTTCATCATGTGACATGCTGGGTAATGTAATATTTGAGCATAGTGATGCTTATCCAAAATGTGTGAGTAGATTTCACTTGTGCAGTTCCATTACTTTTGTGGAAGAAACCTGGATAGTCCAAGTTCAATTAGAAATCCACTGTTATTTTAATTTGCTTCATTACACAACTATTTTTTAAATTTTTTTTTAAATCAGATGTGTGTTGTGTTTATAAGTGGATATACAATTTTATTTCCTGAAATCTTTACTATGCAGTTTCAATTCTATGCAAATTCCTTGATGAATTGATTGGCCCAATAATGCCTATGTGAGGCATAACAATTCTCTATAATGACATAGCAGAGCTATATGTTGCTCTGAGCCACTGATATTTAAGTACTCCCAAAGTGAGTACCAATGGCTTTTTTGGAGCTCTTCCAGTACTCAAAAAAGCAACCTAACTTTATTATCATTAAAAGCAATAGCATTATATTTCTTTTACTTGTCTCATCTTTGTGAAAATTCAACTTTTTTTTTCTCCTGGTGATTTAATTTTTATCAATATTGAATCTTAAACATCTCATGAAAAGGACTCAACAGTGATAAATGGAAGTGCAGGACTGTGAGGTTTGATTCTAAATTCAAAAACTTCTTCACAGTACTGTCTCTATGTCTCGACTAAATATATAATGTTTGCAGTAGACCAGCCAATAAATCACTTTTATTTTAAGCTTAATTATCTATCCTTTTTTAAATCCTGTAAGCAAGCTTTTAACACTTTCAGCTAAAGAACTGTGGCATAAAAAATTCGGTAAAAATCCTAAGGTTTACATCAAGACAGCATAAAAACTATCCATATTCTGATATAGATCACTTGTAAAGTATAAGTGGTTTTAATATCCTTACTTCAAATTGCTTAGCAGTGAAAATTCAGCTATAGAGCACATTCTTCTGTTGGTTTACATTTTGTAGTTGTGAAACAGAGATTGCCACATGAAAAAGTGCTAAAAGTAGCACTAGGCATCGAGTCAGTGGCTCAAACAAGATTTAAGAACAAATAGAAGCAGGAAAACAGTTTAATTGCTTGAATTTTGATGAAGACGGTACAAACAAGGAACCATTAGAGAGCCTTTAGCCATCATCTAATAACAGAGATTAATAAAAAGCAGCTGGGAGAGCAGTAAGAAAATACGTTATCTTTAATTTTATGAAGCCTGTTAGAGCAGGCAGATTTGTGCCACAGGTTGTCCCGTATTTGAGCAATTTGCTGCATGTCTGCTCTAAACATTCCCCATTGCTGTGAATTTTACTCATGGGAATATTTAGCAATGTTCACACATTGTTATTTTACTATCAAATTAAGAATGTCTCATATCTTCAACAGATTTCAAAATGCAAATTGAAGGTGGAGAAAGCATCAAATCTTATGCAAACATGTATGTACTTTCATACGGAACTTGGCAATTTCTATAGGAACACGGTGGTGCGTCGAGCTGAGAATCCTGCTCTCATGGTTGGGTTGCTTTGGGAAGTACTAACTCCTTCCCATCTATGACATTTGCTCTCTGTTTGCTTTGCAGTGAGAAAATAAAAGCTTTTATCTGAAAAAAGGAACAGAAGTTGCTCAGACTGAAGACTAGTGGGGGAGATACAGAGAGTTTTGGTGGTGGGAAGCATATAGGGGGGTTAGAAAAACTATAGAGAAGAAAGCTTTCTTTTTTCCTTTCTGTTAACTTATTTATTTATTTTTATTTTTATTTTATTTTTCTGTTCTTTGATAACACTACACTTAAACCAAAATCTGAAATGATATAATTTCACTACAGTTTTCTAAACTTTTTAGATGCTTTCTCATAAAACCACCTGAGAGCATTTTCTGGGAATTAGAAATAATTAAACAACAGAATTTTTGCACAGACTGAAACCTAATGGTCATATTTCTGTAGATCCTTTTAATATAACTCAGCATGATAGAGCATTAATTCCTGAAAAGAACCAACTGCAATGTACTTTTTTGTTAATCAAATGAACATAACAGATTGGTTATTAAAAAGCAGTTCAAAATTAAGATTCCCAGAAAGATGTCAAAGTATTTAATGTATACATTTAAACATCTGGCTAAAAAACCAAACCAAACCAAACCTCCAAACCAAACCACATGCATCCTCCCCTCCCCCTCAAAACCAAACGAACCCCAACCACCTAGAGAGAACAAACATCAAACCAGCTATCCAGAAACCCAATTTGGGCCTGCAGCCCCCTTAGGAATTTGGAAATTTGAATTGAATCTGCCTAATATATGAAGAAAATACTATTCTATAAACCAACCTATACTATCCTATGAAGAAACCACTGAATGGAAAGGCTGCTGGTCCAGCAGGATCCACCAGTACTAATTTCCTCAAATAAATTTAGATGTTAAACATTAAGAAGTTACTATCATCTGAACCAAACTTGACTGAAGTTTAACTTCCATGTCACCCAAAGCCAGCTATGCTGCTGTGGTTCTGCGTCTCAAGGAGCAATCTGCGTAGCTCCTCAGAATAAAACTGCCATGACAAAGAGCTGTGAAACAGTACCAGTTGCTTTGTGACAGCAGGATGTTAATGGAAATTGTTCCAAAAAAAGAAAAAGAAACAAGACTCTCTAATGCATTTGTGTTTCTGGTATGATCTCAGAGGAACTGAAGAATGAAGAATGTGGAATCTTTCCAGCTGTCAACAATAAAAAAAGAAAAGAAAGAAGAAAGATATTTAGAACAATTGCTCTGTGGATGGGAAACAAGTGAAGAAATAACTTTTGTGGCTATCTATATACTTCTGGATGATGATTTCTAGTGATTTCTATTACATAACTTTTTTTTCTGTAAATGATTTGGAAGAAATGGCTATGCTATGTGTGTAGATGGACTGGGCTTTAGTTGCTGACAGTACACTTTTAAAAGTTTGGTTTCTAGCCAGTCTCTTGAGTCTTTTCCTCAGATTAGTTTTACAAGTACAGTCCCTCACCAGCCTTTCTGCATTACCAGAACCACCAATTCTCAGTCTGTTCATACACATTGGTCTCCATAATCTCATCATGCTTTCAAGTCAGTCTCAAATCAGAAACTCAGCCTTGGAAATTTTCCTCCTTTTCTTCAAGGTGGTCTGGTTTTGTCTGCACCCTCTTCTCCAGCTGTGTAGGGCACTTGCAAGTATAACTGACTGTCCTTACTATGTCTACTAAGTTCATGGATTTTAGAATAAATAGCTATTCTTTAACTGGATTCTCCCTAGTGCCTGCCTCAGACCACAAGTAGACAAACTACTCATGAATATCTAATTAAATTTTGCTACATTTTTAGCTGAAAAAGATAGAGGAGAAAGATAGAAGAGATTTGGAAAATGCAGAAACAGTAATTATTTCATTTTTGAAATGCTGAACCATTTCATTTGGAAGATTTTTTTGCATTTTTCATTTTGAGCATTTGCATCTGTTGGTGTTTGGGGGTTTTTTTTCCACACTGAACAAAAGTTAAACAAAAAGGTTGAAACTTAAAATGGAAAAAAACCCAACCCACATTTTGCTTTAGATTGAAGTAATTCATATTGCTCTTCCTAACCAAATTTGCAAATTGAAAAAGTCCAAATTTCTTCTTTCATTCCACATAAGCCTTACCAACTGCCTTGTTTGTTTGTTTGTTTGTTTGTTTTGTTTGGCCTCCATGTTACTCCCTTTTGGTTTTGTAGCAAGTTTTCAGCTACACTGGAAGTGAAGGTGCCAGGAGTTGATGAAACTTGCATCACAGGGCCACTAAGGATTTATATGCACTCCCAAACCATCCCAGTCCCAATCCTCATTCTCAGCATTTGATAGAATAATTCAAAGCCACCATTTACTACTTGAGTCCTAACTCCCCAAACTCCCTTCTCTTGACCTCATAAATTATGTTTTCAGAAACCCTGAGTGCACAAACTTACAAAGATTTTACACCTTTTCATGTTTGCTAGTCCCTATAACTGACAGATTTGTGTCAAGTGAAACAATTATCTACCTGTTTGTAGGAACAAATATTAACAAACATGCTCAAACACTGTGTTTTGTTAGGGAGAACATTTCACACTTCATTACATAACTGAGGAGTTAGCCTGGTGTTTGGTGTGCAAAATTCCCACCGATTCCAGTAGAAGAAGTGATCTGTGAAACCCAAAATAATTACCATGGCCTATACATTACAGACTTACTTAATTCAGTGTGCAATATTGAAGTCCAGATTTCTGAGGTCTCCCCAAATCATGTAAATTTGCAGTTGGGACTTCCCATTTCATTACATACTAACAACTGTCCCCCAGGTTTGTAGATTCAAGACCAAGAAGGGTCTTTCAAAATAACAAGGTCATAAATCTTTTTCTTAGGGAGTACTAAGACAATACTGAACTTTCCTGTTATTGCAAATGGAATTTTTGGGGCATGGTAGTTCACAGTAAGCCAGTCCCTTCTTTGGCAGATTTTTAAAGATCTAGCAGCATAGTAAGAGTCCCTAGCTTTTAGGGTTTTGGTGTATATATAGGCTTCTATACCCACACATTGCTTTTTATCATTTATAAAAGGTCATTCTCATTTTCTACAGTGTTCTAGTTACTGCTCCTAAATTAACAGAGCACCAAGGACAAGAAGCCTTCTCAAAACAATACAACTTCTGCACTATGTTGCCAATTCTCTTTCCTTTTGATTTACTAGGGTTTTTTTTTCAGATACAGGATACGCAAGATAAGCACCAGCTATCACTACAATCATAAAGATGCTGTTATGCTTCTGCTTGTATGTATGCATTTATTTATTTATTTCACAAATCGTTAGACCTGACCTGAATAAAAGGAGAGAAAAGCTCAATTGCTGAAAATCACACTGTTACAGCCCTATGATATCCAACACAAATGCATTAAATGGAAAGGAACTATTGTAAAGGAGCCACGTCAGGCAATACCTTGGTGGGACGAGGCAGGGACCGAAGAAGAGCTGAATGACAAATAGCACCCTACATAGACAAAAAAGGTCACCGCAATAAAAGCAACCTAGGGAACTGGGAGCAAGTGCAGCATTGCTACAGACTGGAAGAAAACACAGAATCCAAACAAATGGAACAGAGTGAGAGATGAAATTTCATTCACATGTGAACGCCAGAGATTGAGCTGTGGAAACATTTGGGGAGCTGACAAAATGGAACAGGATTCCCTCTATGCCTTGACGTCAAGTTATCTGAAAAAGTAAGCATTTACTCAGGCCAGTAATTAACTTTTACAAACATTCAAAGCCCTCAGCTTTTCTGTGTAAGAATCTGGCAGAAAAATAAATTACGTATATTTGTAATGTAATAAAGAAGGCAATACTGTTTTGTTGGTTAGCTTATGTGAGAAAAAATAACCTCTCATCTGTAGTTTTAGTAGGTAATTATTACAAACAATAGGAATTACAAACAACAAAAGAACCGGTCAGTTCAAGACTTGCACTGAAACTCCTTCAGAGCGAATCTTTAGATCGCTAAATCTTTAGAGCAGCGTAGTACCAGCTATACGCAGGCAGTATCCGGGCAGACATGATGCAAGTGAACAGCATCACCACAGACAGTACCAAGTTGAAATGCCATGCTCAGCTCTGAACGCATCCCACAACACCAAAGCCTCTGAACGTTTGCTTGGCCTCCCAACATAAACCCCATGGTGTGCACCTCCATCATGCTCCCTCTATGGGAAATATTTGTAAACCTGCATCAAAATAAAGCAGCTGTTTAATGGAGGAACCATATACTTCTGTTACATTTCCACTGTAACAGTGGCTGCACAAGGTTACTGAAGTTGAAATTGTAAGAAAGACAAAATCCTGGTCCACAAAAGCATGCATCAAGCAAAACCCAGCAGAAGATGCAGTGATGCTAACCAAGGAGTCCTCTTTACAATATGCCTTAATGTATTTGAGGAATTGGATTAGGGAGTAACAGGAGAGCATATTTTGCATGGATGAGCTGTATTTTCAGTGGACGGCTTCATCTGTAAAGCTATATGTGCAAACCCTTTTAGTGTACATACTCTGAGGGCAACAGGGCTATTGAAGGTAAACAGAAAGGGAAAAATATTCAGAGTAAAATGACAGAGTTCAGGTTTCTTTCTGCTTATGCTGAAGGGAAATAAAAGACATGCATGAGAGAACTCTCAGGCAGAGTCATGCATGAATGGTGAAAAAAAATATAGCAGTGAGAATAATTAATAACCACTGGGCAGTTTCTCCAGCAATGTGGTGAGTTCTCCATCTCCTGTACTTTTTAGAACAAGATTGAACATCTTCTAAAGGAAAAAAAGTCCTAATTTCTATTGATTGAATCATGCTTTATATGAAAATAAACTCAGTTTCTAGAGATGATAATGTGATCAATAGATCTCATACATTTACAGATTTGCCTGATAAGATGCTAATATTTACAAGCATATTAGAAATAGTTATTATTATATATGTAACACTATTCAAGTAATTCTATAATCAGGAATAATAATTAAGCAGTAGATAAACACACAATTTATCATTTAAATAAAGCAGAAGTGTATGGCTTTGTTCTATCAAAATCAGAAAATCCATAAGACAAGATATTGACTCAGAGAAAAAGTATCTCCTTGCCTTCAAGTGTTCATAACAGCACTTATTTGGATTTATAGGGAGAAATAATGAAATTATTAAACTTTTTGTTAATACAAAAGCAAGCAACCAAACAACCCAAAGAACTCCCTGTGTACAAATACTGCAAAGAATTCTGAAAAAATTAAAATCCTAAATTTTAGGTTCTCGATTTTATAGTCCATGAAGCACACATGGCTTACATATGCTTGTCTCCTCACTTTGAATTAGCTACCAAATTCTGTTGGTGACAGTTAAAAACATGAAATGTTTTCTGAATGTTGCCTTTCCACATAAACAGCAGCAGAATCCACTACGGAAGTTGTTAGGACTACATCATTGCCAATGAAAAAGGAGATGTAGTTCAGAAGATTAAAAACTCTGTATCAAAAGACAAAATTATTAGAAAGCCTGAGAAATTCTTTCCACACAGCACAACTTACAGCTGAGACCATTAGCAAGAACAATTTTAGGCTTTTCTACACACAAAGGAAAAACACACAAACAGCATCTGGACTTAGCATATGAAAGGAGAAAAAAAAGCAAGCAAGCAAGCATTTTTCTGCTTATAATTGTAATGTCCACAGTGCCTTTCAGTTTTCAAGCAAGGTACCAAGACTAGGCACCCATTTTCTTGGCACAACAGCATAGAGCAAAAATATCCACTCTTTAAGTTTCAAAAGCATGACATTTATTGGTGATCTCCAACTAGCTCCTAGGAGATAAAACAAGGATTGGTAAAGAGAAAAAACAAGGCCTGACTGGCCATAGTAACTAAGTTGTTTCACAACCATTATGGTAGATATCGGAAAACAGCAGAGTAACATGCTGGAGAAATGGAACCTTGGAAAGTTAGCACCGCAGCTACTTTGCTGTGCTGCTTTTATTGCTATAGAGGTTTCCAGTTCAACACATTTACAAGCCTTGAACTAAAATGATGTAAAAGCAGCTAAGAAAAAAAACCATGTGAGCTTAAGAAAAATACTGAAAAAACAGAATTAGAATCTGTTCTCAATTCTATAGTTTTTTGTAATGCATTATCGTTTTTATTACCATAGAACCTTCTGTTTGAGATTTGTTTGTCTGTTACGATTATGAATTTATAAATTAATAAATACAATGTTTCTGCAATGTCTTAATATCTGGAATCACATCTTCTGGCTGAAATTCAGACATCTGCTGGCATCATCAACATATGCTACACAGATTAGCAGCAGCAATAATATCAGTAATAGTTGCAGCAACATGGAGCTAATACTTAAGAAAAAGTACACCCTTCAGTTTCAATGGGAAAACATAGTCCATGGTGTTCCCTCAATTTCTAATTCCAGTCCAAAGCTCTAAAATTAGACCTAGTGCTCAAGAATGTGACTGGCCATTAAGGATTTAGAGAATTTAAGTATTAAAAACAAATTGGGGGAAAAAAAATCTATTCAAAGACCTTGCTGCTAAATAGGTGCACTGTTTAAAACAATATGTGTGGAAAGAGACTATTGCTTAAAACCTCAAAGCTAGGCCAGTCTTCATAGCATAAACACTAGAAACCAACAGGTTTTAGTTTCTGTTCAATCTTATCTACTCTAATGGAGGAATCTTTATTGGACTTTGTCATCTGCTGAAGAGAAGTCTTTAAGAAATATAGGGTGGTTTATGCTCTTCAGCTACATTAAGGATAGAATACTTCAAATTAGCATTGCTTTCTTCTACTTCTGGGGCCAACCGTGGGTGCCAAGGTAGATAAAGCCTGTAGCACTGAAATTCTCAATAATAATAATAACAACAACAGACCCAGAAACAAACATACATAATTTACTCTTAATTTGGAAATAGAAATTAAAATGATCAATCCACACTCTTTTGCACTGTTGTAAAATGCCATCAGAAAAAAGTTGCTTATGGTATTTCCCTGTGAACATATTAAATAGGAAGTACTGTTCCTCACCAAAATTGTATATACAGATGTAATACAGTGCTGCCTTTCAGAGGCAGATATTAGAAAGTACATAAAATAATTTAGAAAAACCAGCCCTGGAACCTTAACTGATTTTAACTGTTGCTGATCCAAGCGTAACTTAGCAAAGTCTAAAATGAAATATTCTGAAAGAGGTTCAGAAAGAGATGCCACTGAAATCTTAACAAATGTATACAGCAGTTAGGACAGAAAAGTAAAGGTGTAGAAGGCCAAAACTTTTCTTTCTGATTACTGTTCCTCCCTACGTAATCTCAGAAGTCATGCACAGAGACCAAAATAAACAAAACCAAAAGTAAACAAACACCTGAGCAACAACAAAAGCAAACCAACACCCCTTCTCCCTGCCCCAATTGCAATATTGACAAGGAGAGGAAGATTTCAATTCCAATGAAACAATTTAGAACAAGGACTTCCAAATGTGTGTGGGGGAATAAATCTTTCTGCAAAATAAAAAATAAATATTGATCAAGCATTCTATGCTCATTTTCTGTGCAATTGTGTGGGCAAGACCTCTACCACCTGCAATGACAGTAAATGAGCAAGACAAGTTTGATGGCACCATACTGTGGGGAATGAGAAAGAATGCCCACGGACTTCGAGTCACCATGAGAAAGTTACTTTGAATCTGAGCAGAATTACATCTCACCATTTTAATAGTCAACACTGGGAAACTACAAAACTTTGAGAGTGTAGAGTGTGGACTGGAGTGATCTGTACTTTCTGTTGGGGCTGCACAAGGAGCTAACACAAACCTACTCACTAAGTCCTGGCCAGCCTGGTGCCGTATAAAGAACCTGTAGGTCTTCCACACCTCTAAAAGCTACTAACTGCTGAAGTTGTTACAGTGGAGGGTTTTGAGTATTTCCAAGGATGCCAACCTTACGGCCTTTCTAGGCAAACTCTTCCAGTGCTTGATCTCCTCCATGGTAAAAAAAAGTTTCTTCTTATGTTTAAACTGAATTTTCTATATTTCGACTTAAGGCCATTGCCTCTTTTCTGTCAGTGGGCACCACTGAGAAGAGCCTGTCTCCCTTGTCATTACTCTGCCCCATTGGGATAAGATCCCCCTGAGCCTCTTCTTCTCCAGGCTGAACAGTCCCATCTCTCAGCCTCTCCTGGTATCTTAGATGTGGCCTTTCACTGGACACGCTCCAGTAAGTCCATGTCTCTCTTGTACTGGGGAGCCCAGCACTGCACCCAGCACTCCAAATGTGCCTCACCAGTGCCAAGCAGAGGAGAAGGATCACCTCCCTTGACCCGATGGCAGCGCTTGCCTACTGCAGCCCCGGGTGCTGCTGGCCACCTTCGCCCCAGGGCATGTTGCTGGCTCATGGTCAAGCTGTCGTCCCCCAGGATCCCCAGGTGCACTTCTGCATAGCTGTTTCCCAGCTGGTCAGCCCCAGCACATACTGGTACAGGGGGTTATTCCTCCCCGGGTGCAGGAATTTGTATTTGCCTTGGTTGAAGTCCATGAGATTGCTGTCAAAATGTGTAATGCTCTGCATCGAGCTTGGTTAATTGTGGAACAGTTCATCCAGCAACCCAGCAACTGGATATCATGCTGGGACAGTTATGCATGCCTAGGTTTCTTATCTACAGTTTAAACCCATGTCTTTCTGGCAATAAGATGAAGGTGCTACCTACTGAGATACCCAAACTCTTTTATTTAGTCTCTTAAGGAAGCCAAAGTCAATCCTTTATGAAGAAGAAGAAAAAAAAAAAAAAAAAAAAAGAGCTATGGATCCTAGATTTTTGTTGTTGCTACTTTATTTTCTACCATTTAAGTTGGCAGATACAGAAACCACTTTCTCCATTCAGTAGGGAGTAATACCTAATCATCTGAAGGAGATGTAATTATTTTTCTATAGGATTCATTTATTTCTTAAAGATTACTATCTTCTGTATAGGTTTGCATTACAGACTAGAAACTGGAAATATCTGTTTACTTGATGCCAGACTGTAGAGGGTTATAAACCATACACTTCCAAGCACTCCCAGTAGAAGATCTCAAATAAGGCCTCTAGCTACAGTGCATTAATGAAAGTTCTGGCTGCTTTCAGAAAAAAAAGATTTTTACATACTGGATTAAACTGCTTTAGGTAGTGGTAGTAATTATACATTAATAATAATTAAATCTTATAGACAGGTAATATATTTTGAATGGAGGAGATCCTTCTAGATATTTATACTGGATATAATGAATATTGATATTTTTCATATTACCACCACATAATTACCACAAACTAGGGTCATAAGCATAAGGAGTCTTATTCTTTTTTTCAATTCTAACTCACAGACAACATTAAACAACAAGAATTATTTCATTCAAGACACCCTATTTCTCCATTCCTCTCTCCCTGCTGCCAGTAACTGCTTGTGAAAAAAATCAAAGCAAACCCTGTCTTCTAAGCAGCATCCAAACTACTCTGTGGGCAAATATTGTTACATTGAGCCAAATACTTTGTATTACTGTCTCTGAGCCAAGAAGACATGTTAAGGCTGAAAAAACAGGCATGACCTCTCTTCCAGTTAAACTTCAGTAACTTCTTGGGAATCATGACAATATCTAATCCACAGTTTAGAATTTTCCCAAGATCAAAATATTCCAAAAATCATTCTGCATCTACTTTCTCATTGTTAGAATGGTTGAAGATGATGAATGTATCCAATTAAGGATCTGTTATATCAAAAACTATTGTGTGAGTAGGTATATCCTAGGTGTTTTACGTTGAAAAACAAACAAACAGGTTTTTTTGGGGGGGATTCCAGAGTTTGGTTTAATAGGACTAAATCTTACATAAAAAAATAAAGGCAAAAGTGCTGGCAACAAAAACCCTTATCTTTTTTTCCATGTAAGATTGGAAAACAGCCTGTTATATTGTATTACGATTGAAGCCATTAAAATGGCATTCCAACGAGATGAGTCACCTTATATTACCAGAAAGAAAATACATACAATGTATACAGGAAGAAGAAATAAGCCTATTCCTACTGTTAGCTGTAAGAAACCGTCCTGGAAAATGGTGTGGCAGGAACTGACCTTCTTTTAAAAGGGCGGGGGCGGGGATCCACTAACTTTTCATGGATAAAAGGTCTCATTTCCTTCTATAATATTTGTGTTTTTCAAAATACTATCAGCAGGTGCACCAGTTTTCAAAAACCTCTTGTCCTTCATCACATATAATTGTGCTGCATATTATATTAAGAAGTACAAGCAGAGGAATGTAAGTGATGGGAGTTCAATTAAAAACAGCATAATATCTGTTGCATAGAAAATGATTCTGCAACTGAAATCAGGTTCTAATGAAAGAAAAAAGGAATAAATTTTCACATATTTTTAATTACATAGAATTTCCTCAAACATGATTTTTAATAATATATTCCATTAGGTTAACATCATATTTAAAGAAAGTGCATTTTCTGATTTCATTTTAAGTCTGATTTTGAGCAATTATTGTGTCATTGTTCTGCAGCAGAAAGGTTGAATTCATTTACTGTGTGGTTATGCTAGTTATGATTGATGTCGCTTCTCCAAATGATAAACCAATCACCCCGATGATGTAATGTCATTTTAAGAGTGCTATAATCACATTTCTCTCAAACTGGAAGCTCTGATGAGTTCTAACAAAGATTTATTGTAGATTAAAGGCCTTCATAATATCAACAATAGATTGCTCATTTGATGGAAGATTTGATTAGGTAATTTTTTTAGGCAAATGAGTTTTCCAGATATATCAAGAATGGCTATTGTGAAGGGCACAGGGCAGTACATGTGGATGACTATCACCTCATATCCAAGAAGACTCATCTTAAACTTGTTGAGGAGCTATTCTGTAATTGTAGAGGTTGAAGCAAGCATAAGTGTACAATCAGACAAACAAGAGGACACTCATATAATGTAATCAGTATGAGATTTCTCCAAATATTTCATCTTCAGCATGTACTTTGAAGACTGTGATAGAAATGTTTAAAGAACCACCTAGAAAGTGCTAGCAAATATTTATTAATGATCAAAGATTACCTGGAATCTAAGTCTTAAATCTAAGTATCTTCAAATCTTCCTTTTTAACGCAATCCCAAATTTAAACAAAACATTTAAATTTGTTTACTCTCTCCCAAATGTCTGGATCTATGTTCTTAAGTTTCCATAGGAACTAAAATAGATTTTTTAAAATATTAAAAAAAATTAAAAAATAAAAATCAAAGCATGGTCTATGTTTCCATATCATGTAGATGGTAAAAGCTGCCCTGAAAATCTTTCAAGAAAAAGGATGAGCCACAAAAAACCAGGTGAGCTTTTCCAATTTAAGGTATATGTCACTATCTGTGGTGTTTTCTTACTAACTCTCTAAAGGAAGCATTGTGAGAACTACAGAAAAAAATTACATCACTAGAAAATGCTTAGTAGTTTCCAGAGGATGTATTAAGTCCAGAAGAGCTCAGTGGTAATCAAACAATTATGCATGTGTCTATGGTAAAAAAAAAATCCAAACCAAAACAAACAAGGACCGCTGTTTCTTATATGCCGAAAATTAAAAGTCATTATATATTTTATGACTGTTCATTAAAGAAGGAAATGGACTATTTGGGGGAAAAAATATTAAAACTTAGAATGAACAAATCAGCCATTCATAAACAAATCAAAGCATATCTGAGCATGCCAAAAAGGTTCCTTGGGTCAGTCCCCAATCACAAGTGTAAAACACAAAGCTTTTA
Source organism: Haliaeetus leucocephalus (assembly GCF_000737465.1). Lineage (NCBI taxonomy): Eukaryota > Metazoa > Chordata > Aves > Accipitriformes > Accipitridae > Haliaeetus > Haliaeetus leucocephalus. The sequence continues at coordinate 16,624,541 of NW_010973092.1, read as the reverse complement.
AGGATATAAAGAAACATTTATTATTATTTAAAATGAAACATAAAGAGCTAGAGTTCTTCCATCAAATTTTCAGATGTTGTTTTACTGCACCTTCCTTCATTTGGCTTCATAAGAAAAGCCATGCTGGTTCACTCAGTCTCCAATGGTGACTATAAATACCGAGTACCAAGTATTCAAGTATCCTCCAAGTCTCTTTTTTTTAGTTTACATTCCCTGACCTTGATTTTCTTCAACTTAGCAACCCTCATTGCATCTCTCTCCCATTTACTTTTCCCATTCCCCTTTAAACCCTTGTAAATTGTTTGATCCACCACTTCCTTTAGACAATGTTCTCTCTTTTGTTCTTTATTCCTTTCTTCAGGTGTCGACATTCACCTGTTCCTGAGCTCTGAGATGACGCTTGCACGCCCCCCAACAACTCACTCCTGATTGGTAATGGTCCGTCACTAACCAGTGTACCAGAGCTGCTTTTTCTATGAATATCACTTTATGTTTCTCTGCCCTGAATTTCCTCTGCCATTTTATTGCTCTCTTAATTGGTCTCACAAGGTCCTTTTGTGATTCTTCGCAGCCCGATCTTGTCCTTAGCACCCTGCCATCAGCTACCTTTCTTACCCCACAGCTCACCATCTTCTCCAAGTATCTTCATGTCCCAGGAAAATTCATTGGGGAGCTCCAACTTCTGCTTACCGTCTTTCAAATAACTACTTACCATGCAGGGACCTTCCCTCTTACCCTATGTTAGTTTAGTCTCCTTAAAAGCATCTAGTGACAAATTTTTCTGAGACCCTTTTGAAAATACAAAGACCCTTCATCAACTAGATCACCCTTATTCAGAAATGGCTGACTCCTTCAAAGAACTCTTAAATGTTTCTAAGGCAGGACTACCCTTTACAGAAGTACACTGACTCATCAAAGACAGATCATGTCCACTTTTTTTTTTTTTAATTTCTATGGTTTCTACTGAGTTGCCCATTACAGATTTTGAGGTGTGCAGCTCCCCAGATGCCCCTGAACCTCTAAAAAAAACCAAAACAAAACAAAAAAACAACCTAAAAACTGGTATCATATTTTCCACCCTCAAACCTCAAGTACCAAGGAAGCATGCTCAATCTCTGAATTATTATTTCTTTGTGTAATTATATTTTAACATAACTGAATGGATCAAAGGGTTAAAGGATAATTCAGGATAGAAGGAACCCCAGGAGGATCCTAGTCCAGCCTCCTGCCAAGCAAGGGCAGCTCTGAGGTCAGACCAAGTGGCTCAGGAATTTAACCAACCTGTTCTTGAAAAGCACCAAGGACAGAGACTGCACAGGGTCTCTGGGAAACCTGTTCTAATCCAATGCTGAGGGCAAAAGTTTCACCTTATAGCCACTCCGAATCTTATGTTTCGACTTCTGTTCATTGTCTCATCCTCCCCCCATGCACCACCAGCCACTATGTAAAGGGCATCGTTCAAGTGTACTGTATGCACCCACAAAGGCCAAAAGTTCTACACCACCTAGTATCTCCAATATTGTTCAGATCTGTATTGTTACAGGGAACAGCGACCTTGAGCAGATTGGAAACTGCATATAAGATATAAACTTATAGTGTTTAGTTAAACAGGCAGGAACTGCACAGCAGATATCTATGTTAACAAAAAAAAAAAAAAAAAGGAAAAAAAATAAGGAGCTATAACAGCCTTCTTTTGTTTTGCTTGTATTTCTAAAAAAGGATTGCATCTTCATTCCTCAATTTTTGGCTGTCAAAATGAAAAGTCAGCATCTGTTAATAAAAAAAAAAAAAAAAGAAAAAAGAAAAGAAAGAAAACGCTAAGCACTACAGATTATATGACTGATAGCAGAGCTGCAAATGTTTTAAAACAGTGGCCTGAAAGACAAGAATTAATTTGCTGAAAAATAGCAGTATCTTAGTTAAAAGTGACATTGGGAGTATAGAATCAGACAGATTCTGGAACAAGAACAGACACAGAATGGCAGAAGCAACACACGTTTTTAGATACAGAACCTCATCACCTACATGAGGTATTGGACTAGCGTATGAGGAACAAAGAACCATTGTGCGTACCCCTCTCTCTTACAAGATGCATTAAGGAGCAGGAAACCTACTTCGAAAAATAAAAACTCTCTGATTACAAGAACTCAATAATATTTTTTACAGTACTTATAACACTCCTAAACCTAGAAAGCTCTCTGTAGTAAGATGAAGGAAAAACATATATGATGTATGGTATTTCCAGAAAAGCTTCCATGAAATAAAACCGTAAGATTTTTGTTTGCCTCATTTCCATAGATGCTCTCAATTTTGTGGTGATGCAAGAACACATTTGCAAAAAAAAAAAAAAAAAGCATAAAACCGGCACAAACACATCACAAACAAACTCCATATGTTTGCAATTTTCTTACCACTGCTGGAAGCCTGCTGTGGCCCTGAACACGCTCTTAGCAGATATGAATTAGGAGAGAACTCCTCATCAGGATTGGTGTCCATGATTTGATGGGACGTATTGCTGTCTAGCAATGGCATCTGGCAGCTAACTGGTGGAGGATTATGAGAACTGGGCAGCTGAGCAGATGGGAGAAGGCTAGACGAGGATGTAGGTGGAATGGGACGACCTGGGAAAGAGGACACAGGGATCAAAGATCAGCAATGAATGTAACGAAAAAACCCAAACAGCCAAGTAATTGCAGTGTAACTCTCCATCGCTACATATGGTTACTGCTGCGCAGAGCCACACGATCTCTCCACTAGTACGAACTTGTCCCTTTGTATCATTTTCAAGGCATTGTGAGCTGCTATGTTGTGAACTCATTCCAAAAATCTCTCCGCAGCATCAGCTTGTAACTCCTCAGATGAACAGACGCTGGGTGGATGAGAGGAACTGCACACCGCTGGATGGGAAGCGCTCTGTTCTGCGTGGGCACTGACACACACAGCAGCCAAACGCTGCGAGGGCCCAAGCTGCATTCTCAGATGCTGCAAAATGCAAGTGCATCAGCTATGTATTTTACCAGAATTTTCACAGAAACAGGTTTTTTGGCTAAATAAGACCAATGAGAAAGGGGACTATAAGGAATTGATTCCTGGGATTACAACACATGTCTGTAATCATCTCTTAAAATAATGGTGGTGTCCTGATTTTTTTTTTTTTTTTTTTTTAAACCAGGGAAATTGCTCCAGTACAGGAATCTATTAGAGGCATGTAACAAGAACCATATGAAGGCAATGTCCAAGCTAAGGTTCCTCCTGTATTGTTGTAGATCTTTCCAAAACCCATGGACAGATGAGGCAGGAAGCATAGGGGACAGCAGGACTGAAAGGGAATTACTCCATTTGTAGGGACGGGCTAACCTGGAATATGGGTTGGAAACTCTTAAGCTTTTCTGTCCTTTCACTCTCATTTCTTTTGGCACTGGTGCTGTAGGGGCAGAGTTTCCCACCTAGCTCACCAGACAGATTAATTTCAACTCTGAAACCCAGTCCTTAATGTGTAGGATATACCTCAGTCCACTGTAACAATGTATTTTTGGTCAGCTAAACCAGTGGCACTAAGTCAACAAAAAAAGCCATTCATACTTATTTATTCTTTGCTTTTGTGAACTTTCCTCTCATAACTTTATATCAATCCATTCCATCAAATGCACACAGATGAAGACAGGTTTTGGGGTTTTTTTTTGCATTGCCTATTAGAATATGACCAGTTATAGGGATGAGTGGAAGAAGAGAAACATGCATTCTGATCTCTGCAAGTTTATCTAGTGCATTGGAGAAATTGTTCATGAATAATTTATACATAGGAAAATATGACCTCTGCGATACTGCCAAAGTCTGTGAGGCACAGAGAGATCTGCTGCGTGCTAGCTACAAATGTTAAAACGCAGCAAAACTACACAAAATGGCGATCCTTAGTTCCATTGTTCTTAAAGGAACAGTAGCAGAGCAAATACACACTGGCTTCCTCATTAGTTACATCTTCATTTTGGGGCTCAAGAACCCCTCACTTTATACAAATTATGTTAAGATTTATACCACTAGCTAATCTTCTGGAGTCACATATCAAATTCCAACAGAGGGAAAAAAAAAAAAAAAAGAAAAATTAAATAATTCTGGATTTGGGGAACAGCAATCAACCAAAGATACCCACAGATACTAAAAAAACCCCCAAAACCAAAGCCCCCCACCTTTCACTGCATGGTACCAGCAAGCAGCATGAGCTACTTTCTTACCTTCAAAAAGTTGGGAACAAAATAAGTACCTGGAGATAGGCAAGTAACTCTTATGCTTATTTTTTATTATATTTTTAGCACTGGATAAATTGATGATAAGACTAAATGACCAAGTTATCATATGATAGAAATGGGTTTAAGCTACTCCATAGTAACCCCCATTTGCCGTCTTTTATGCTAAAGAAAATTCAATATGCATTGAATATTTTCATTGTGGACTTGCATTTATGAGGAAATAATTCTAATATTGATGATAGGAATAATTACCATTATTATTTATGATTATGCTATTCTTATGAAATACTACAGTGAATATCCTAGACATTCAAGGGAAGTGATTGAGCAAAACCAGTTTCTAATTATTTCTTTGCAATGTGTTGGAAACAAGCAGAGAGGCTGAGGTTTGACACACCTCAGACAGGAATGTGACACTGTGCCCATTGTGTGCATTTAATTTTCACATATTCTGGCTCTGCTTCAACATCATGAAGTTAAAAGAAGAAGCTTTATAAATTCAAAATCTGCATTTATTGTATCACCTGGAAATATATTAGTGCATTATAAAAATGTTGGACGTGTGAGGTTATGAGATGAAGGGAAAAAGATGTTTCCTTCTGTGTAAATTGCATATGGTATTTCAGAGAAATTTAAGTACCTTTTTGCAGAATACATTGAGAGAAACAAAAAAACCAAGAATTATTTTGCCAGGAAAGCTAATCACATTGTTACCTTCATGAAATAATACAGCCCAAGTCCCTGAAGACAAGGTAAAATGTCTAATTACTACAGCTCTGTTCGTAGCTTAGAGGAAACAGAAGGTATCAAGTTAAAACGTTGCATTATTTTGGGGGGAAGTTGGCTCTTGAGGAAGATTTGTTCATAAGCACATGTTAATTGAAAAACATAGATGTCTGTGAGCCACAGAACCTATTGCCAATCCGTCCTGTGGTTAGATTTCCTAATAAGCTGCCAAATTTGATTAAAACTTTTCTTGTGGTTGGGGCATTCCTGATCTTTCTGTCAAGTTGATTTTTGGCATCTACTAAACACTAAACTCCCACTACAACCCTTCCCTCTACAGCAGTGGGGATCTAGTAGAGCGTCTTCTCTCTATATGGCTCTCCACCCCCAGCCCCTGAAACACACAGAATATCTTAAGACACCCAACCTTTTGTAAAATTTGGTGGGAAGTGAGTTGAAAAATTACTGAAGAGGAACAGAAAGAGACACTATTAAGCTTTGTTCCCTTAGGAAATGAATCTAAAGGGTAACTGTCAGCAGCACCACAGTCAAGAGAATGATTGTGAAACTACTGAAGAGAATTGAACATATGCAGTTAGGCTATAAAGAATATGATAAATGCAATTTATTTGTTACTATATACTCTTAAGTTAGAAATAATGGGTTAGAAATAAAGCTTCTGTGAATAAGTTTTTTATCTAGTTGTGTATTGACAGAAACCCTACGTAATGGATACTTACTTCTATTGACAGCAATAATATAATTGTGTAACATACCCAAAGAAACATAAGATGGATACAAATGCTAGAAAGGGAAACCAAAGTCTTAAAGCTGATATATTACAATTTCAATAGTAAAAGTTAATAGTAGTTCTTCTTCCAATATCTGTTCATATGCATGTTCCTACTGCATATACTCATGCATGGTGAAGACTCATACAGATACTGAACAGTATTTGTAAGGCATTTTTCAAAAAAAGCAAGCAGTCAAGAACAAAAAACCCTTCCCCCCTCATTACTTTCTCCTGTCATTTGACTTATCTTACTCCTTAGAATGAAGGAAGAAACTTAGTAACTTTCCTTCTGGAGGGCATTCTGATTTGGTAGCTTTGGGCTTCCATGCCACACAGGACCTCATTCTGCAAGGGCTTTTTTATTCTCTTATCACTTATATTCCTTTTTTTCCCTCTAAGTTTATATAGCAGACAGCATAGACTTATTATTTCTTTTTTTTTCCCCCTTTATTTTTTTTTTCTTCCCAGCTTCACATCTTTCTTCATCATCCCAGGAACTTATATGAAACTATTCCTCAATTACTGCTATACTTTAAGCCCCTAAGGCTTAAAATCTGCTGTAGAATCTACATTCAAAAATTGGGCCACACTTGTAGCTGGTAATGATGCCACAGCTCTGCAACCATCCTCAGGAAGACATCCACAAAAGCTGAGGATGCAGATCAGACATCGGTGTGAGGAAATCCTTTAATCTCCTTGTTAAGGACAGCTTCGCAGCCAGACAGAGATTGAAGAAGGCACAAGCTTATCAACGTGAGCCTGCCATGTGTGGTCATGGTATAACATGGCAATGGGGTGACGGAGAAGACTGCCTCAAGCCCAGACACTTATAAGATAGCTAAGAAGAGTTATGTTCATCTTACTCACAATAACACATTTGGGAAAGAGGCACTTTGGTTGCTCTTAGCCTAAAAGACCAAAACCCAACACCAGGGGAAAAAGGGGAAGGCGGGGGGGGGGGAGGAACAACCCCCCCAAAAAACTGCCTGCAATTGCTAATTGCTCCTAGCATTAATATACATAAATAAGAGACACAATCAAGAGGAGAAGCAAGCTGCTTATAATTTACTGAAGGATTTTTGAGATGCATTTTCCATACTCTCCCTTCTTGCTGCTCCTGCAAAGGACCTATGGCATTTTGTGGCTGAATAAAGCCCCTATGTGTGTGAAACCCTGGCCTCTATATTCCACCATGGTGCATAATAGGAAGCAGGGAACAACCATGAACCCCCCCCGCCCCCAGAATTTAAGAATTTTGACACGTGAGCAGTTACTGTGTAAATATGCATTACAAAAATACATCTTGAAGAGCTGTTAAGTAACCTTTCAGCTAACTGCAATATAGTATAGTATTACTACCTAACAACATGTAAAAACATAATTGTATATGTATTTACAGAAATATTTCTATATTTAAATATATTTACCCACACATGTTTAGACAGATATACATAATATCCAGAAAAGAACATTATTTTAAGAGGTCTAACGGCTCCTTAAGTAGCCATTTTACCATTAACTTTGTTGGGGAAGATCACAACCTGTACGTTGCCATCCCCAACTCCTAAGTTATCCATTTCAATGTAAAACTGATGTCATTAGAAAATAGTTGAATCCCAGGGGCAGTAAATACAGATCTCAAAGCTTATTGTACCTGCAAAAGAATTCTCAAGCTTTTCCCATCATGAGAGTCTCACTTCTAAGTTTAGCACGTGTAGCAAAAATCTGTGTAGATTGTTCAACCCCATGCATTTTCAGCATGTCACACTGAGAATTTCACATACCTAAATGGTGTATCTTCATTGATAAATGGCATTTATGAGGCATCTTCCTATGTGTAGAGGCTTTTCTAAGCAAAGTCAAGTTTCAATAGCTTTAAACACCTTGCAATCTTCATAATCAAGGTTATAACTATTTTGTACTTCTCTAAGTTGGCTACCTGCTATTCATGAAGAAAATGAACATAAACAATCTATAATAACTACAGTTAGTCACATAGATTACTATCAATAAAGTCACTTCAGTCTTTGTTCTATGGCTCTGGTCATAAGGACCAGGACTCACATAGAAAAGATACACACAAGCAAAAACTCACTGTGCAATCCTCAACGCATTAGATTGCAGAAAGAAGGGAAACTTTAAGATAATTGTTTTTTTGGGGGGGGTTGTTGTTGTTTTTCTTTAAACAATGGTTTGGAAGATTTAGTAACATTCACTTTAAGGTAACTGTTTTGTTCTTTTTTTAAACAACTGTTTGGAAGATGTAGTAATATTCAAGTATTAATGCAGGAAGCTAGGGAAGTAAAAAGTGAAAGGAGATGAGTTGTTTCTCCATAACTGATGCCATCGGAACAGAAACTGTGAAACACTTAATTGGCAATTAAGATTTTGACATTTACTGATTGAAGCTGATATTCATGTTACACCAATACAAAGTATAGTACCCTATATAAAGTAATCCCATAAAATTATGTTAGTGACTTAAATGACGGACAGTATCATTAACAGCAGTTGCTCTGTTGCTCATATTTACTAAAACTGTAGAAGGAAGGCTATCTAGTAACGGCATTGCCTGGACATTAACTAGAGATGATAAAAGAGAAGGATCAGATATCCTCCTCCTTTGCTTTCTTACTTCGGGAAACAGCTGGAAAGCCGAACGGGATCTATACAAGGAACACAGGCAGGACCCTGCTATCAGGGGTAACACTCCCCTTGCCCCCCCAGCACACAACACATTCTCACTACATTTCCAAGCCAGCCTGACTGAAGCACCTACATTGTCAGCAATGTTAAGTTCACTTTAAAGAGTGAGAAATGTTGCTAAATGTGTCAGGAAACAACTAGATAAAATAAGATGCATGTTTTTGCAGTGCAAAGCACCATAAATTAAGCAGGCAGCTGATGAAGGTGAAACTTTCCAGAGGTATAGCACATTCAGCAGACTCTCCTATTCCTCCCCAGAATAATTGCTTTCTGCAAGAAGAAAACCTGTCCTTCAAATATGTGTGCAAAGCACATCTTGCCAATGGGCTGGGCACTCTCAAGCAGAGTCATATTTAGCAAATTAAATATATATTGTCATAACTGGCATAAGGAATAGAAATATTTTGTATTTGATGAAATTACTACAGTTCACTGGCAACAGGAAAAATCACCCGTTTTCTGTATAGTAACAGCATCTATTATTATTATAGCTAAAATGGCATTTGTACTTCGGCCTACTGGAGGCCAGCATGAAGCCCCAGCAGGCAAAGCTTTTCTCAAGGGGGAAAGTAATTTTCCCCCAGAGCTAAGTGGCCTTTAGTACCAGCTCTCAGCAGAAAGACAAGACACACCACCTAACAGATACCTCATCTGGCAAGTAACCATGCTAATTTATCTGTAAAGAGGACTCAGTTAACCCTTTATTCATCAGACTGCATTTCAAGTTGACAAGACAAAACAAAAGCCCAAAGTGAAGTACGCAATAAAAAGAGGGAAAGAAGTCTAACAATTTGTGATCGTTTTCTTCAGCATCAAGTTGCTTTCTGTTGCCTGAACTCCTGTTGCATTTTTTCTCTAAGGCAAACAAGCTTCAAAACAGCAAAAAAAGAAAGATATGAATCAGGATTGGGATGACAGAGTTATCACTGCAGAAAGGTACTTCCAGTGCTTCTGAAGCTCCTATCTCTCCAAAAGCAGCAAATGAACAAAACAAGCCAAGCTAAGAAAAAGGTTTTCACAGAGTCTATTTCACAAGAGTCAAAGGAGAAAACAAGGTCTTTCTAAAAGCATGGGGCCGATATACCCCCACAGACCTGTTATTGATGTTTTTAGGTATTTCTCTGCATCAGAACAGATAGTCAGGGCAACTAAGGATGAAATTGATACCATCATGTCATACCAGGCAAAGACAGAAGGTGGCTTTGAAACAATCAAAAGAGAATGCCAAAAAAAGAGATCCAGACACAGCAGGTCATCACCTGTGATTTACATAACAATGAACCAGCAAAGACAAATCAGTACTATGGGTTCCTATCTTTCCCATTTAACAAAATGAATAACACCCTCCATGCCTTCCTCAGGTTTTTTCAAAATTTTTGTTATGTAAAAAAGCACAAAATCCAAGCAAGAGCATGAACAGAGTGAAGATAATAAATAAAAGTATGTAACTACAGTATAGGCGAGAATATGCCCCAAAATGCAATTTCTATCAATGTATAAAGAAAGATTTGTATCTTTTGTCAGTAGCTCCTCTGAGAGCAGAGCTGCAGAGCCCTGCATGGCACACAGTGAGCCTGGTTATGCCATTTTCACCGACACACCGTAGATTCTGCTCTACCAAATAAGAAATGGTGGCACCATTTGTGCAGTCCAATAGCTATGTCTACAACTACATCTTTGTGGACTGCCTGTATGACAGGTTGGCTACCGTCCACTCTGCTCCCTGAAGCTACATTCCTTCAGATGGAGTTCACTTGGGCCCCTGAAGCCCTAAGACCTGTCATCTTTTTTTTTTTTTTTTTTGGTGGGATTTTCATTTCAAGGGGGCTGAAATGTTGAAAGGCTTGTGTTGCAGTTCCCCAGAGCAGCAGGAACTGAGCGTCAGTGCTGCTGAGGCACAGCTCCATCACATCATCAATACATGAACTCCTGTTGCATTGAGGGTGAGTGAAAGCATTTATGTTGGCAAGATCTCCAAAGATCATACTGAAGCCAAACTTAGCGCAAGCACATCCGGTCCCTCTCCTCTCAAGCAAGGAATGGAACTAACTCTTCTCTCAACCACACCCAGGTTTCCTACAGCCTTTCTGTGAAACATCAAAAAGCAAAATCAACTCTAAGGGGACCAAAGCCCTCAGGAAAAGGGCACTGAAGAATTTACACATACCTGCCAAAATCTCTACCTCCTTTATGAAAATATGAAAGACAGTAACATAGGATGATCTGACGCAGCATAAAATATAGTTCTGAAAGATTCTTAAATTCATATTGTACAAGCAAAATAGAGCAATTGTCTAGGAAACATAATTCTAGAAATCATGATCTTACCTGTGTAGGTATGGCATTTTAATAGTCTAGAAGTTAAAACACTGGTTAAATAAAATTATCCTAAAACTCAGGGTTATTTCTTCTTTGGTACATGTTATAATTTATATTTCCAAGCAATCCTACAGGGCAGGGTGGGGGGAGGGTATGTGTGCAGATAAATCAAGAAAATCCAAAGCAAAACAAAATAATCCTAGATTCTTTGTGACAGTAATGCATAAAGTCTCATTGGTTTAGCATTGTTGTAGTTCTAGTTAAATTTTGCCGGCAGGAGAAGAAATTGTTTATAAGGTATTATATGTGATAGAAAAACAGAAAAAAAAATATTAAAATGGCAACCAGTTTCTGCTACAAAAAAAAAAAAGAAAGAAAAAAATTCAGTGTTAACACATATTCATATTTAATATGTTCCTCTTCCCTGTCCTCTGAAGTAGAACCATTTACTGCACACCCAGGAATACAGTTTGAGAACTGCAGCTAATATTAAAGGGATGAATGAAGAAGAACCAGCAAGTCCTCGTCTCTATTTTTTTATTATGGATCCATTCTACAAGCTTGTTCAAGTTTTGTTATCTTCCTTAAACCATTTGACCTCTGTATGTGGCTAATATTTCCTGAAGTACTGTACATGTGTAATCCTTGAATATGAAAACCACTGTACCAAGGCAAGATACTATCATTACTAAAATCTATGCAGAAGAATAAGACTAACTTGGAAATCAATAGTTCTGACTTTCAGGGTTAAAGTTAAATTAATTTTCCTAAGCAATCCATCTACAAAATATATGTTTTATGGAATTTGGATATTAAAAATAAGTAGACAGTCATGACAAAAATTATCTAAACCAATTCAGTATGTTAAGGAATAATTTGCTGCTGTCAAAAGCTAATGTCACTTAATCCTTGTCTTGTTAAATCATCTGATGCCCCCTTCTTTTTTTAGTTAAACAAAGATAAATAATAAAAACAATTTACAGCTAGATGATGTTATGGTTTTGCAGCTGTTCAATGTCTTTTGGGCAGATTAGATTCTGTAATGAGAAGTTATAAGCCTCATTTTATAAAAGCTGTTGCTGTCTTGGGAAAAAAATCAGTGAATAAGATTAGAAAACTCTTTTCCTTCATGAACCTATTACATTAGCAAGCTGATTGCTTGGCATGTGTTTGATACCTTCATAGCTGGAAAACAGTAATTTGTTTCAATGATTTTTTCCCATCACTCATAAAGTCAAAACGTCTTCTCTAATACTACTGTACCTCTGATTTAGCCAGTAAAATCAGAGCAAGAAGAAACAGACAAATCCACATAAGCGTAACTCACATGAACTTGCATTAACTTAATTTCCCTAAAAAAGGTTCTACTGAACTAAGTATAACTAACATTAAATCATAACAACTCATCAACTGCCTGTTCCTTGTGGGACAAAAATAATATTCTAAGATTAGGAACGTATTTAGAAGAAACTCATTGGAAGCTACACAACCATCATCATATGTGACTGAATTTCCATCTTTATAGTAAATTAATAATATGTGCAGCTGTTAAAAATTGGGAAGAAAGAGAATTTCCTATTTATCAATCTTATCAGCTAAGCATTCATGCCAGGGAATTCCACTAATAAAAGGGTTTTAATTAGGCCCTAGGTAGGTAATTACCAGGCACCCTATGAAATCTACACCTCCTTAGATAAATCTACAAGTACTTGATTTGATCTTTATTCTAGCGACACAGAGAGTTCAGACTATGATGTGCTACAAACTTGTTTCCACTTTCCAAACACCTCCCGTTTACCTTCACCTTATTTTATTGAAATTCTAAATACTGTTAAACAACTACTCATGCTGTCTCCACTACATACTCTCCTGAATGTTGTTGGCTTTATTTCTATTAGAGAAATTTATTTCCAGGAACGTTGCAACACTTAGTGATTCAAGTGCCTGGAGTCACTAATAGGTGGGAAAAATAACACTATCTTGAACAAAAATGAGAAAACTCCAACCTGTAATTATTTAAAAAACTCCGTGAAAGTCATACATAGATAGTACTAACTGGTGGGAGTTGGATAATCATTAGAGAGTTTGTGTTAACTCTTTGCAACCTACTAAAAAAGCATCTCTAATTTCTGGTGAATAAATGTGAAATATACACAAGGCTTCACATGATCAGTATTACGTAAATGGCTACATAATTTAAATAATATGCTTAAAATCTGTTCTATCATATAGTGCAGTGCCGGTGCTATATTCTGGCAAGGTTATTAAAGTCTACTTTTCTTAGTTCATCTAGAGTTTGAATGCAGTGTTCCTATTTGCTTTCTAGATGTGTGTAGAATGTACTTCTGAATTAGTGCTAAACATCTGCTGTGATACACTCTAGAGATGTTTGTATTTTAGTGCTGGGAGATACTAAGGTGCAATAAGAAAAGTATGAAAAGTATGGTGGGAATTAATCTTCCATTACTCTTGATACTGATACTTACATTTACATATTACCTTGATACTTATGCTTTTTCTGCTTCACCTGGTTTCTTCTCTCAGGATCCAATCTCACATTTCTTACACAACCCATATGGACATGAGCAGAAGTTTTGGGGTGTACAAGGAAACTAAAGGCTTGACTTTTCAGTCATGTACGTCACTGGCGGGATTTTCCAAAGCACAAAAACCTGTAAGCGTTTAATTTGCCTGTGTCTTACTGTGTCTTCAGGCAGCTAAACATCTTTTTTTTCTTAAACATTTAATGGGTGCTACAAATGTGTAGGACTGTTACGATTTTTTACACTGAACATTTGTGTGCTCTGACAAGAAGTCATCAGGCCCCATAACAGATCCTGCTTCAAGAATGAACATTCCACCATTTAATAGCAAACCACAGTGAAATCTTAGCTCCATATAAGTCAATACAAATTGTATTTTTGCCTTCAGCACAGCCAGGATTTCACCCTAGAGTCCTAAAAAGCTTTGCACAGAGAGAAGCTCCCCAGCAGCACTCTTTTCCTGACTGGAATACAAGGCTGCTGCTGTTCAGTCAATTCAGGATGCTCCACTGCGCTCAGATCTAGGAATACAGCTTGGAGCTAAACTGCAGTTAAAAATCAAAGGGGGAAGGGAAATACCATCACTAATGAGGAGCTAGGCCTATTTAGCCCTATAAAATCTTTCTAATGTCTTCTGGTAGAGCTGACTATTCCCTGAAGAAGACATGGAATACAGAAAATATCCAAATACGGGGTTATGGACAACCTACTAAACCACTTACAAATGAACAATTTAAATGCAGATAAAATTCTGTTCACTCCCAATATTGAATAAAGTTTGAAATACTGCCATCTTTGTAAAGTTGATTTCCAGTTCAGAGTTTGGGAAGTAGACTCAAATAAAGAAACAGAACATAAATTATGGAAGAAAGGAAAATATCATTTATTGTTTGAGGGCCACACCTTAAATGAATACTGGAATATACTCACTTTGCTTACATGAAAGCTGAAAATGTTGATTAAGTGAGGAGGTTTATGTCAAATTTCACTTTAAGTGAAAAGATTTAGCCAAAATAAAACCTGAGTGGCAGATTGCAATGCAACAGCTATCAGACCATTAACTATTTTACCATTGCTATGTATCACCATAATTAATAGCACTCTGGGAGAACAGTACAGGAAATTAAAAAGATAAAATTTCCTTTTAATGAAAAGAAATCACAGACATGAAAGACTACTATATGGAAAAGGGAGCTTCACTCTGCAATACTAAGAAAACCTGTAACCTGATTAAAAGGCACTTGCAAGCACAAAATTAGATATGTTAAAAAGGTAAGAAATCTTGTCATTATAGTTACAGTTAAAGTTGCCAGAACAAAGGAATAAAGATACATGTTCTTCCCCTAAAACAAATGGGCTCTGTTCCACACCTTTTGGTAAAGCAACCCCCCTCCTGAAAATCAAACAGGCTACAGAATAGCTTGAATGTACTATTTGTACTTCAGCATGAACTGTATCTTTAAAATAATGACAGTTTCTCTCATCTTTTCAATCTTAAAGCACTTTATAACTACAGCTCAGAAATATATGGACAGAGAAGAATTAAAGCAACTGAAGCTGAAATATGCTACTTAAGAATCCAAAGTTTGTTTACACCATTAGAAGGCACTCAAATATATATCCCCATAAATGACAAGGTCCCAGCAGCAAATTAACAGGAACAATTTTCCCATCTCAGGAGCTGTCAAGATGGGCTCTGTTAGCCAATTTATCTTACTCTAGCACATCTCTGGTGCTTGTCAATCAATATGTGAAACATTTGGTGCTGATTGCCATTTTTCTATCCACTTCCTTTTGCCTCTCCTACCAGGCAATTTACTGCAAGTCAATCAAGGTTGAAGCAGACCTTGTTTAAATAAAACACTGTTGAGTTCTTTTCACACCAACATTTTCAAAAACAGAATGAGCTGTAGCTTTTCACATTTACATTTATACTACTTTTTCTGTTTTTCCCAAATGCCATGCTCAAGCTATAAGTCATAACTAAACTCAGCCAAAGGCTTATGGAGAAAACAGTCAGGGAAGATGAACTGAATATAACCGTATATGCTTTCACTGTCAAAAATTCACTCTAGCGATGGAGACAGAGAACATTAAGAAGTACTTAAGTAATCTGGGATTATTTCTTTTTTACCCTTGCTTGAAGTCAGGTATCTATACCATCAAAGCAACTTCTAACTTGTCTGAACTTCTTAACTCAGGATAATTGTTTCAAATATTCATTTACACTGCAAATTTAAGGTAAGAAGATCAACTACTGTACTTACAACTGCATGTCACAAATAAAAGTATGAAGAAAATCAATTTTCCCGACTAAAAACTTGGTCCTATGTTAAATACACTGACAGTTTCCCTCTGACATCCAAATGAAACAATCCCACAGCAAGCCCAGGTCACATCACATCTAACTTTGGCACTACCTTGGCATCACCTGTAAGCAGTGAGGTAGAGAAATATGGCAGAAAACAGTTTCTTTTGCAATACATAATATTTTCTGATGTCCAACTGAAACAATATACACTTACAGTACATAACACTTAGCAAATAAAATTTTAAAACTTTTACTTGTTTCTGCACAGTAAGACTTGGTTTTACGAACAATACCTATGTAACTTTTCTACTGTGCACAATGCTATTTCAGTTTTTAGGTTCACCATGGCTTGCAAGATTAACCATGTGATCACTCACAACAATGGAACATAAAACTACCATCTTCTGAATTAGAATGGCAATTAAATACCTGAAGCATGCATTTATGTGCTACAACTATATGGACTGACAACAATTTATTTGGTTTAATCCCGTTATTTATTAGATCCACATACACTAAATCCAATGACGTACAACAGCAACCAAAGAAAATGCAAGTCAGATCAACCCCTAAAATGCCACAAGTAATAATCTTGTAAGAGTAGCAGAGGACATGTTCCTTTAATAACAAAAAGAGACAAAGAAAGTGGCTATGTTACTGTTCTTATTAATAAGATTATCCATTCCCCCCCTTTTTAATTTTAAATGATGCAAAGGTGTCAGACATCTCCCCTGCAAACTCAAGAGCTTATACATATGCTAGCATATATATAATATATATTATTTTAGATATATTTTATACATATTATTTTCTAGCACATATATATATGATAGAAAATAAATCGCTATATATATACTAAAAATGAATGGCTTTTGAAAGAGACAAAAAAAATTATCAGTTCCTTCTCTGGTCAACAATTGACAGCTATCATGAAAGTACAAAAAGAGCTTAGATTATTAAAAAAGATGCCCTATGTAAGAGTCCCAAATTTGCCTGTAGTTAACACCTTGTAAAATTTCATGACAGGAACGTCCCTGCTCATTTGCTAGTACTTTACTATGAGACCTAATATCTTCTCAATCTATAGCACATATGATAAAATAAATAAAACATTTATAACGGAGTCAAAGACTGACTGAAAAATAAAGCAAGCATATTATAAGGCATATACAATCACCAGTCCTATCCTGCACAGTATTTAAAAATCCTTACACTATGCCAGCATAATGCATGATACAACTAACGGGTTGTATTTCACTATCTTTTGGATAAAGAATGCGCTAGTCTAATTATAAAAGAAATGTGAAACATTTTAGAACATTAGTCTCATAAGAAGCAAGACCTTTTGCTGTTTATCCTTACTAGGGGGGTTACTGCAGATAACCCTTCTGAGGCAGTCTCCAATTTAAGGATCTTCCTTTACCTTGCTGCAAGGAATAGGAAAAAAAATCCACGTAATATATGAGAGCTAGGTGTATACCACAGATGTGGATATTATATAAACACATACAAATATATACATATACACACAAGTATATGTGTACACATACTAGGATATGTGGTATCCTAACCCTACCAAGAGTTGACTTTTGAGTTATTTTCAGAAAAAAATTCTCATTACTCATGAGAAGGAAGATATATGATTTACTTTATATTGATGTCACTAAGAAAAAAACCTCAAAGAACAAAACAGCAAGCTAGAGATAGGAAAAAGTATTTCCTGCAAGGCAAAACCAGTTAGCCTCATTCATGATGTAAGTATATGCTTCAGTAACAATAGCCATTAGCCCACAAAAAAATTTATCATAAAGGTAATATAACAATTCCAGATTCCTAGTTTAGGCTTAACAAATGACAAAAGATAGTGGGTGATTTTCTTGCCTAGTCTTCAAAAAGATGCCTCCTACACTAAAGCACGAAGAATCACACTTATATAACATTTATTTTATCATTTTCAATGATAGCAGAACACTTACATATTAAGAAATTTTCCATTCATTCCACCTCACATATCTAAAACATCCCTGAAGAAAAAACCTGCTATTTTAATCCTCAGAAAGCTCTGGGCTTATTCAAATCTAAACTTTGCCACTGGCCAACGCATGCATAGTATTTTTACAGTCCTCTCAGCTCTGTGGAAGTTACTCAGAGCTTGCAGAAAGCTCATGTCTGGAATGTAGATTTACAGCTGGGTTCTGTCAATTTATTGGAAAGGCTTTTTCTCCAAAATAAAAACACACACAGCAAACAAAAAAACCCTACACTCACTGGCTTGTGACCTGTTTCTCTTTGCTCATAGCAAAGATTGTCTTTTCATCACTAACATATTTTTCCCAGCAGTTATACTGATTTCTTGGTATACGCTTTCTGATTATGAATGTAAAAGGGAATGTAAATGTTTCTGCCATAGAAAGAAGCAGTAAATGATGGGTCAAGTTACTTGATAGCTGAATGCCCTAAATAAGCAATTGGCTTAGATCAAGACAGTTAAAAGACTGTCCCCTTTCTGCCTGCCCCCATCCCCAGGTCCTCTGTCCCCCAGATCTTCCTGGACTTTCCATTAGGGCCCTACGAAGACTGAACACAACATTTGATGGATTTTAGGGCAATGTAGATGAAGTTAGTAGGACAGAGAGGATCGATATAGAGGGAAGCAGTGTACACAGCCTAACGTATCATCTGCCAGAGGGTTACAAAGGAAGAGTTAGTTACAATTCTCTCTTAAAAGTCGATCACATATTTCACTATCCTTACCATTAGCCAAAAGTCCAGGACTTCTATCTGTTCCTATCCTCTGCCTTTTTCCCCTGATACCAGATTGTTTAAAACCTTAATTTTAACCTGAACCTGCCATTTTAGCTGCTAAGAGAATTGCACTTTCCTGTCTCTCTACAGCCCCAGGGACTAATTGAGAAGATTACCTGAAGGCTTGAGGTCTAAATGCTCAAGGAAGAAAACCCTGCTGAAAATGATTTCTACAAAGAAGAATGACAGAAAGAGGAACAACTAGGAGATCTTTCTGTTACTGGAGATTCTTATATTACAAATGATGGTATGCTGTATGTGATCACGTGCTGGGAAAACCAGTAATAACACAGTGAGTTTCATTGATTTCTTTTATTGTAGTACATAGAAATCTAAGTGATAGATAAGGAGCTTGTTTTCACTACAAATCACAGAACTAAAAAAGACTCTTGATCTAAAAATATTATAATCTAAGCAGGGGTCAAGTTTCTTCTGTCTTTGCTAACTTGCCTTGGTGAACAGATGAAATTTATTGAAATTATAAGCCTGAAATAGTGCTTCTCTCCAGCTACCATGGAAATCGTGTAAAAGTGGTATTGAGGACTCAGTGGAGTAGATATGTAAGAAAGAGTCAAAGACAATTTTAAAAGACGCTATTTTACCTACACTTAATGAAATGAAAACTAGAAAATCCACACTACTCTTCTATCAGAAGTCATGACCCCATCAAAAACTGATGCACAAAACTGTTCCAGCAAGGTCGGTTAATAGAAATAATACATCACAATCCAGTCCATTTGGGGCTTTTGTTCTTAAACACTTCAGTAAATGGGCCTGTTTGTTAACTCCAACAGATAATTATGAAGTGCAATAAAAAATTCAAATTATGTTAATAGGCCAGAGAACAACGGCTGTCTCTGAAATCACTGTCAATTACTAGACATAATGGTTCTCAATTAAGCTGGAGGGTATTTTCAATCATTCATAATTCACTATTTTAAAAGTATCATAAAAAGATATGTGAGCTGTTAATAAAACTTTCAGACCAACAATGTAGCTGTTTGTCACAGAAAGTAATACCTTTTTTATTTTTATAGTGTTTTTTCTCTTGTGAATGATATGTGAAGTTATTGTTAGTGAAAGGAAGGTAACTACATGGGATTTATTTCTCATAGTGCTCCTAAGTGCATGAGGAGCTATATTCCTTTCTTAAGCAACTTCAGTTTCCCTTAGGAATACAGTCAGCAATCATGCATGTCTTTACCAATTCTATTTTTAGATACTGCTGCTCACTATACAAACTTTAATGCATATGTGGATATGAACCAGGGGACTCGCTGTTTGTCCACTTTCAGATTTTTACTGCAGATATTTTTCAAGAGAATGAAATGGACCAAAAGAAAAAATGGAAAACTTAAGGCCTAAAATAAGACCAAGAAATCCTAGGGATCATCTTTCAATTATAAGCTTGATGCATCATAGACTTCCACCAAACCAAATAAAACAAACATAAATGAAGCCATTAAGGACAGATCAATAGGCAATAATTACTATCCACACTTCCACTAAAACTACCACTTACTAATCCACCACGTGTAACCTTGCATTAGGAAAATGGCCCATTTAGCAATTGCTAAATTATCATTATAACTTTACTACATATGATTAATGATCAAATTACTGGAGGCATGCCTGAATACCCTAAGTAGATACATTTAAACACATATATGTACACGCGGGGTTTTTTATTTATTAATTTCAAAATCAACCACACCTTAAAAACACATTCTCTAATCCAATCACTTCAATCTTCCTCCTGCCAAGAAGCAAAACTTCTTTCATTTTTATTCAAATACATTTGCATACATATTCCTGAGAAAGAGTAAATCATTCAAGAATAGTTCCTAACTGCAGAAATTTATATTTTCATATTTAAACAGCAACTCAAAGACTTGAGCACAACACTGTGAATCAGCAGTGGAAGACAGTCATTCATCATCCAGACCTGAGGATCTGTTGAGAGTCTTTATTGCTTTGACCTCATTAAAACAGTGCAAACCATGAGCTAACATAAATCTGTCTCTCTAAATACTTTCCCCTTTAATTTTTTAATGGTTCCACACAAAAGGAAAGGTTAAAGCTAATTAAAAGAGATACAAATACCATTATTATTGCCCTGACAAACTGCTAGTTACTACATTTGGTCATTTCACTTCAGAAAACCATTACTCCCATTTCTGAATGAATTAGTAATTACACTGTTTGTTGACATTCCTTGGGGTTTTTTGTTTTGTTGGGGGGTGTGGTATGCTGGTATTCCTTTTTAATCCCTTAATTTTTATTTCATTTTCTCTTTCACTACTTACTTTTAGTCTCAAACTTACAGCTAAAGTAAATCTCAAGTGTCACAGCTGGACAAGGATCTCTACATAAGGACTACATTGTAATTCTAACTTCATTCCGAATGGGACAAAAAGATTCTGAATTCATTTCTATGCAGTAAAAACTTGTTTTCCTATCTCATTAAGATCATCATACAATACCAATGGATGCTTAAAAGCATCTAGTGCTGAAGGAACTGTTAAGAAAATTGAAACAAAAGTACTGATGAACGATAATCTAATGATGCTGCAAAGATTTTGCTTTCCTGTACTATGTCTAGCAACACACACATATCCCAACACCCACCCCACCCCCAAAAGCCAAACAAACCCCCTCATTAAATAGCTACCATTTTTTATGTTACTTCATACTGTTTGGCACTGTAAGCAGTAGTCATCATTCTACTTTAAAAAAAGAGAAAAAGAAAATAAAAAGGTACAGGTTAAAGTCTCCCAGAATTCCCAATGACCTCAGTAGCTGCTATGCACACAGAACTGTGAACAGAATATTACCATTAACATTATAATCATAGTAAACAAGCATCTGGCTGTCATTTAAAATACGGCTTTTCTCTACTGATAATAAGAAGCATTTTCTGTTAATTTCTGTTATCTGTAAATCTCTCCTGGCATTCTAACTCTGCACTTAATGTGCTGTACACGCTTCACTTTATGCAGAATGAACACTCGCATCAAATGTCAGCTTGTCTTCTTGTTATCTTAAAGATAGGGATTCATTCAATAAAACAGCTAAAGGATAAGAAAAAAGGGAACAAGGAGTTATTTAGTTATCAGGCCACAGATATTCAACAGAAACATATATATTTATTTTCTCTTACATTGGGGAAATAATCATAACCTTTTGCAAAAAAAGCCCTTTTAATTCTTGGCTAGCTTCATTAATTTAATTGCAGAATGGGAGCTGAAATCAAGTTTAGATCAGTTACTTATTTATCTGTGTATCGCATCTCTAAATGAGCAAAATACTACAGTACATCAGCCCCAAGTTAATCATACCTGCTCATTTTCAGGTGCCACTGACTTGCTCTCTGCTAGCCTGTTCCTACAAGATGCAGAGCACAGTGCTATGAGGGCTGCTATGAGGAGTATTAACTCCATCTCAGCCAGAGCCAATACACCTACATAGGTGTAAACCAGAAACTGAGTTGCAAGCAGCTGCCATATTTTTGTTTTTCATACTTCCTGTTCCGTTCGACTACTGGAAAATTAATCTACAAGTGACCCTTAAAAAAAATACAAACACAGCGCACAGGTAAGAAGCAGCAGCCTTGAAAAATTAAACTTGCGTAACAAATTTCTCTCCTTGATTTACTGGTGTAAATCACAAGCAACCCTGTTGACTGAATTCACCAATATAAAATCAGTACAAGGAATGTCACAATTCTGCCGCAGGCTTTGAACTTTAAAATGGACAAAGTATTTCATATGCATCAGAAGTAGCAATATACTTGTTAAATACAAGGAAATTTAAAAAAATCTAAATTGACTTCAATTGAGTGCCTTTTTAATTTTTATTAAACTTTGTTTCTCATTCTCCCCCTCATTTAGATGCTTGCAAAATAAATATAATTATATCCAACTTTAATAACTTTGGTACCTTGAGCTGCAGGTGCTAGTATGCTGTATCTATTACCATATTTTAAGCCCTTTTAAGAAGATTGCATTAATTTCTATGATAATTTAGAGCCCATAATGCATTCCAAGATACGAATAGATGTTAATCACCACAGAATGATTTTCCTGTATACTAACGAAGTCATGCTGTAACCAGTAACTACTAACTTTTAAAATTCAATATTGCCACTGAAAGACTTGATTAAAAATTTGTTAGAGTAACGATATCCCTGAAATGGTTTAAAAAACCCCAAACTAATCAACAGCTATATGAATTGCTATATCCTTTCTATAGAAATTATTAGGACTGAAAATGTTTACAGTAACTATTCCATTATTTGCCCAGTATTAATGGAAGTTATCCATGTATATTTGTCCTCTGCCACTACCATAGAATGCATACAACAGCTAGCTCAAAGACAGCAGGCAGAAAAGAATCTTCCTTATTAAAATGATATTATGTTCAATATTACAGGTACATCACTGAGGAAAAGCTGACATCAGTGATTGCATAACTATTCTGATATTAGAATATTTAGACTGATAAAATAAGGCAAGAGTTTGCCTCTATGATTTAAGTCAAAGCTTGGTTTGTTTCATCAACTTGAATACCCTCTAGCAGAGGAACATTCAAATTCAAATATCTATACAAAAAAGTTAAAATTGGCAACATTTTTCTGGAACGAGCCCATTTACAGCTTTTCTGCAAGCTAAAAGTAACTAAGGGATGCCTTTTCTCCATTAGCCAGTTCATTGTTGCTTCTTGACAGTTACGTAAAACACAATGTCCTAAAGGTAGTACATTGCTTTGTCACTATCAGAAAGGCGACCCAAATGAAGGAATACTCCCACCTGCTTCAAAGATATTGCTAAGTGACCCATTACACAGGCTGAGAAAAGCTTTCAGCTTTGCTACAGTTTGGCCTCCGGACATGCAGGGACTCTGCTTACCTGTTTCATTGCTGTGTCAATATGTGTGGTACTGACCATATTAAACCTCAAACCTGCCTTCAGCAGAAATTATTGCTGTGCACCACAAATTCAACAGTTTCCCTTAGCAATGGATGGTTTCAGCCACTTTATTGCATATGAAGATTACAGTTCCATCTTCCCAGATCTGGAGCACTAATTTCTTGAGGACTGTGGTCAAAAAACAAGCTTTTGGGGAGTTTACCACAAAGTTTGGGTTTTGGTTTTAGAGTTAGAATAGAACAGACTATTTCAGTTGGAAGGGACCTACAACGATCATCCAGTGCAACTGCCTGAGCAATTCAGGGCTGACCAAGTTAAGGCATGATATTAAGGGCTTTGTCCACGTGCCTCTTAAACGTGGACAGGCGTGGGGCATGGACCACCTCTCGAGGAAGCCTGTTCCAGTGTTTGACCACCATCTCGGTAGAGAATGCAGTTACAACGCAGAGTAACACCACCATCTTTGTGTCTGCCTGGTTCCGAAGCAATCTAAACAACAGAATGAAGTTGACGTTTCAAACTTTCTATGTGGTTAAAATTTTATACATTGACTTTTCATAAAGGAAAATTACTGTTTTAACGGTTTTTTGCTTGTAGACAACAAGCAGGTTCAGGTGAGGAGCTGAAAGCCATTATGACATTGCGATAATTCAAATTGGTGCTCCCTCTGTCCAAAATTAACCTACGTGCAGAGGTTTAACTGGGTGCTAGGATGCAGCAGCATGAGGAGGACTGCATGTACCGTGTTCTCATTAGAATGAGTATTTTTCCCCAAAGTGTCTTCTTACTTCTTTGAAGATTTTAAAACTAGTGATCACTTCAGTACCATGCTCTAAGGTGGGTTTCAATTGCTGGGGTCTCTATGATGCTGTCAGCACAATCCTTGAGATACATTATGATGTGCCAGAAGAAAATCAGCTCCTATGTGAAATATGCCTCGGAAAAAAATAACAAAAACCCTGGGAGGCTTCTAGACCAACTTTTGTTACGATCACTTAGACTTTGTGCTCTTTCTGTCATTATGCTTGATACCGTTGAACACTTTCAAATTCCGCTGCCTTCAACAGTTCATTATGCCTTCCCAAAACGTGTCAAAAGGTAGAAGAAAAATTTTAAAAGACAGCTTAAAAGGTTCCAAATCCTCTGAAACCCACAAATGTAACATTAGTATTCCAGACGAAATTTGAGGTTTGAGACATACATTGAAGGATTCTGTAAAAAAGAATAGTTTGTTTACTCTTTTTTTTTTACATTTAAGCAGTTCATTTTGCAAGATTAATACCCAATTGAGAAATGAAGTATTTAAAGCTGGTTTACTTTTTTTTTTTTTTAAATAACAGTCTGGGTTTTATTTCATGGTTGTGTGTTTTTGTAGCAGCAGTCAATGCCATTTGAACAGTGATAGGATTTAAGCTGCCACCAATACAAATTAAATCATTAGCTGCTGTGTGTAGAAAAATTCAGAATCTTGAATTTAAGTCT
Source organism: Haliaeetus leucocephalus (assembly GCF_000737465.1). NCBI lineage: Eukaryota > Metazoa > Chordata > Aves > Accipitriformes > Accipitridae > Haliaeetus > Haliaeetus leucocephalus. The sequence continues at coordinate 16,599,681 of NW_010973092.1, read as the reverse complement.
CAACAGACAAGCAGAGGAAGAATTTATTATCACACATCTTATATAAATAATCACTTAGTCTGTACATGTTCAGTACAAAATATGCGTTAGTATAACAAAGTATCCGGTTCATACAAATGTGATTCTTGCGTTCCTCATTGAAAGAGAAGAAATTATTGAAAAGAAAAAAAAGTTATAGTATAAAACAAAGCAGCTGCTTGAGGAATTAAATAACAAACTAGTGCAGTGTATTTAGTGAAAAAAATCTTAGAATGGCTACAGGAATTTTATACCTAGAAGCCCTACAGACTTTTAGTAACAAAGAAGAAAGTTAAAAAAAGTGAATAAACACCTAAGCAAGGGGCTTATCCGGAGAAGCCTCAGATGAAAGAAGATGAAGGGAGTCCCTGGCCCCTCACTTCAGCTCGGAAACTCTCCAATTCCTCATCTCTTCCTCTAGCTGTCAAACCCACTGTATTCTTCAGTGGCTCCAGGAAACTTGAGACTAATGAGGGCTCACAAGCACACCTCCGAGTTTCTGCCCCCCGTTTCCCCTGCGTTAGGTAGTTTCCCCTGCGTTAGGTACTACCTCCTCCTTCTCGCAGCCAGATTGCCAAGCTGACACTCCACAGGTGTGAGGGGCTTGGAGGGGACACAGTGACAGAGACCCAAATAGGTTTCACCTTTCCTGGCCACAGGCCATTCCAGGTCACAGCTCTTGAGATGTGGTTTATCCTAAATTTTAAAACTTTCCTTGGGGATGGAAGGATGCAAAGGGCACTGGGTGGGGGTGTGTGGGAAAGACTTGCAAAACACAGTGGAAAGTTGAAAAGGACAGAACAACAGCATAGAGTTGTAAAATTGGTCAAAACCCATGACTTTCTACTGTAATAGATCTTAGACATTCTAACAGCTTAACCCTACAACAAAAAGTGTTTCTAAACCAACATAATAAAAACCTGGACGAGACGTAGAATTTCATTTACTGTAACTCCACTGATTCAATATGATTGCACTCAGTATACCGTACTGAAATGAAGACGAAAATCAGGACTACCCACGTACTGGAGTAGGAGACAGAGAAAAATAGTAAAAGTTAATACAGACAACTCTCAATATAGAAAAAGGATTAATGCTACACATTGTCAGAAATCTTTTCTCCACACATTAATGCTTTACATAGTTGAAAAAAACCAAAAGGGCCTGAACAGGCAGCAAGCATTATGAATGCCTCTGGGAGCTCTGGGGTCTCCAAAGGACCAAGAGGCCACAATAAATTAACACCATTTAGAGGAACTGAGGAGAGGACAAAGCAGAGCAGGTAACCGGAGTATCTATAATAACTAAGTACCCATAGGGACTCTTCTATTTTGGTTCACAAATTCTCCTTCCTGATATCAAGTTGCAAATTGGGTAGCTCAAAGAACAAGATAACCAATAAAACACAAACTGAAGTTTTTAAAAATAGAAACAGTTGAATAATGATGACTTGTTTGGTTTCTTTTTTAAACAGGCAACCCTTGTAATATCAGTGATGGTAAATTTATTAGGACTATACAGCCAGACATTTAAAAAATGTTGATCCCTTGAGTAAAATGTACACGGTAAACTTCAGTGCTTCAAAAAATAATCATAATAGTTAGAATCCATGACAGCATTTTTTCAAAATATTTTACTTTAATTATAAAGTTGAAGGTGAATTTTCTATCGTGTAATTTATGATGTCAGTCAACCCACAAAAAACCTAAGCTAGAGTTAGGAAGAATTTTCCCATTTACAGCATCACATTACAATATCGATATTTTATGACTTATAATAAAGGATTTGCCCTTTGTCACTGTCAAAAATAAGACAATTACTGTAGCTACCCCTTCAGCCTGTTCTGCTGTGGAGTTGTCTGGTATATCTTAGAAAATGTAAAATATTTTTTTAAATATTTTTAACTTGAACTGCACAATGGATGCACCTCCAAAAGATGATTTTGTATACATTTTTCAAAAGGTATTCCCAGATTCCAAGAATAAAATAATGAGCAGTTACAGGTAAAAGTGTGTTAAAAGCTTAAGACTTGTTTAAAAATTAAAATCAGTGGTGATGCACAGAAAATGCCAACTAAACACTTAATCAGCATTATTCTTTAAGAAATCTGGCTCCCTTTTTAAGTACCATTTTTTGAGTCAAGTTTCTTTTTCAATTTAACAATTTCCCTAAAACTTCTTTACCCATTTAGGCTGTACTACCTAACAAATGGCTTCAATGTCCTTTTCCTCCCTTGAATGGCCATGAATATTTTCCCAGAAACATGAAAAGTAGGAATGCAATTGCATTTGTGCTGATGCTAAATGTTAATAGATTTGCCTAAATGTCTGCTAATAGCACCCCTAGAATTAGCTAGACTAGTAGTGCATGCCTAATGTGTTGTTTTTGTTGTTGCTGCCTTAGCTGTTTTCTCCTTTTTTTCTCAATAACAGAAAGAAAGGCATTTTTAGTAAAATGTTTCTATACATCTGCAGCCTGTACTAGGCATGCCACTAACATCATGTAGCACTGACAAAGCATCATTAGGGTTATAAATCCCAACATTCTACTGTTTCCTTAAATTAAACATGAAAAGTTTAATGTTTTTTTAAATTAAACATGAAGGCCTGACTTTGCCAGCCAAAATATGTCCTTCTATCACCTCTCCTAATTCCTCCAGGTCACTTCTTTTGTTAGAGAATTTAGTTCCATGCAGTCAGAGGATGATGTTCTTTATTGGCGTGTAGTTTCTGAATGTTGTGGGTGAACAAAGCTTTGAAAAACATTTTCTACAGGCCAAACCATTTATTAAAATGTGCTTTACACTTCCAGAGCTCCAATTTGCTTAGAATCACAAAGGAGTTTACAAATGTAAAAGATCTTTAAAATAAACAGTTATAAGTGGCTTCACTGAACAACCATATTTTTAAAACTAAATAATCTGCGAAAATCAGATAACACTGTATAATGAAAAAAATCTGTTTTACTAATTTGTGTTTGCAGTAGCTGTACAAATGCATAATGTTCTCAAAGTCTTCTACTGTTTCAAAATATAATAAACGTAAAAATATTTTGGAAGACAACACCTTTCTTTTTAATAAGGACTGCTAACTTCTAGCTGTCAGTTGACTAAGCCACCTTGAAATACTTTATTATTATTGTAGTGCAGGACAGATACTTAGTCCTTCTATTTCTGTTAAAAGCATATAAAAAGGCTGTATTCTAACTTGAGTCTGCAGATAGCCACTGCAGACAGAACATTTACTACTAAGGGAGAAAAATGCATTGAAGAGAAAAAAAGCCAATAGTTGCTCCAGGTCCAAGAAACCAACTTTCAAATCTCTAATTAGAAATTCTGGTCCCAATTCTAACTATGATTATATTAAAAAAACCCCAAATCTACAAGTCTTTTCATTTATGTCAATGGAAACACACCACTGTAAAGGGTATGAAAAATAAGAATCAAGTCTCTGATTATATTACCTTTCAGAAAATTTGTTAGCATGTTATTAGCAAAATGTTTATTTGTTAATTATAGTTTTAATTAAGATACAACAATAAATTATCTTTGCAACATTTCTGCAGCTATTTACAACCCCTGAGACTTAGATACCTCGTTCTATATCTGTAAGGCTGACTGAAGTAAATTAAACTTATACCACAATGATCACACTTTGGTAACCCAAAATTCCTCCTGAAACTTGAAAAAAGGAACACAGTGTTCCTCCAGATGCCTCTGCAAACCACCACTGCATAAACATAACGACCGTTATTCTTATAAAGAATGCCTCAAACCTAGTTTTCAATAAGGAAAATCCTCATTTTTAATTTTTTTTTTAAACTGATTGCTATGCTGTTTGCATAATATAGAATCTTGCTAATGCCAGTCAAAATAAAAGAGAGATGGCATGACTGGGAAAGAAAAGCCTGTATGTAATGGATCCATTTGCTACCTTACTTTGGTGTCACCTGTTTCCCTCATCTCAATAACTTAAGATTATCGTTTACAATAAGCTTCCATTAAGGATATCATGTGCAGCTTTCTGCACAGTTAACTGTATTCTGCCTGTACCAATAAGGCAGGAATATCTAAAAAGTCCAGGCGTAGGAAGATTCTTCCAAGGTGGACTGCAATGAAACCTTGCCTATCTATGAGCCATACATCTATGGCTTAACTCCTAACTTAAGTTTGGTAGCACTGTCTTCATTACCTATCACAGAAGAATACCTCCATTTGATTTCACATGAATTTAGAGAATGCCAGACCACTATGTAGAGCGGGGTATGTGATAAGGAGCACATCAGATAGAAAATACACCCCAAATGTCAACACATTCTAGGTTCAGCAGGAGATGCAGGAGCCACCTGCTCCAAGTCTCAGCAATATCAATTTTTCAGAATTCTGCAGGTCAGGTGCATTTTTCCAATTACAATTATCAAGCAAAAACCCCCAAACCTCTCTCCAGTATACACACTGCCAAGATTTGAAAAGTAAGGTATGCCAGATTCAAAAGCAGGGTTTTTTTTTTTCTTCCTGGAAGCAACAGAGCTTGATATGCCCTTTGAAGAAACATGGACATTAAATTCATCTTTCAGTGACAAGTATATACATATAAGGCACAACTTTCAATATGGTTCCTACCCAAAATGGCAGTGAGCTCCCTGCACAATATGGGACAGTGGGGGTTCCCTCTTCACCCCAAGTTCAACCCAGAGTACTTCTGTCATCCTATAAACATGTCACTTTAGTTGAAAGAAGAATGATGAGTTACTTTCATAGGTATTCCACTGTTTCTGTAACAGGAAAACAGAGATCTATTCATTTATATTTCTTCTTTTTTCTGCCTGCCTCCCAGTCTTAATTGAAAAGAAAGAAGAGCCACACGGGTACCTTTCCATATCACACCTATACATACCCCCTTCTTTTCCATGAGTCAGAAAGCACAAAGAAATGCAAAACTAAAACATGAATATTTGAAAGACAAGTATTTGTTGCATGATGAAAGCTAAGTGCCAATTCAAAGTCAAATGCATAAGATCTGTTTTCTGTGGTTCTGATCCGTGGTTCAAGGACAAAGCAGTACAATAGCACTAATACAACTCTATTACAACAGTTGCTTTTTTTGCATTTTTTTCCTTATTACTTGTACTTTTCTCATTACCTATCAATTATCTGGATTTTTATGGTCAAAATGTAACAAGGCCAATATATATCTGCCAGAAAATCTGCAAACAGAAACAGGTTTTATAAACAAAACCAACAATTATTCAGTTTCACACCACTGACGAGGTTGCTGCTATGCTGACATGAGCAGTATTTTCTCACGCTGTGCATCACAAGCCTTTAAAAAATTACTAAGGGATATGCGTGTGTGTGTGTAAAATAAAAATTAAACTCTGTATTTAATTAGTATTTCCAACACAATTACTAACAAATTAGTTAATATTAGATAGAAGCACCAATTTTGTTCTTTAGTAGCAGCTTTTGGAAATACATGGGAATAAAGAAATTGTACGGGATTATTCAAAAGCATAAAGTGCATCTAACTGATGAGGTTTCATAATTTTCCAGCCAACTCTACTCAGAAAGGAGAATTGCTCTTCTTCCCCCGTTTAAAGAAGAAAAATGTTTCTCCTCTCTTCAGCCAAAGTATTGCAGTAGAATGGTACTTTAGTTTAAAAGGTACTGAAGCTGTTTCCATTATTCTGCCTTAAAAAGTCTTTCAAGTGCTGCTATTCCTGTATTCCTGTATCCCTCTGGTAAGTATATTTTGCTACCTTAGTTTTGCGTAAAAAGGAACAAGATTAGGTCAAGGATGCAAAACAACCCTGTGGCATAATGAAGAGAAGACCTAACCAGCCCTGTCTTTCTAATGCTGTGTTGCTTATTAACATCTTAATATTTTCTAATAATATTTTGGTATTAATGTCACACTGCATTTCATAATGACAACTTTTGCTTCATAAATATATATACAGACACTAGAAAAAAATAACCGAAAAATATCCAGAAAGAAATGTATTTTCCTACAGCAATAGCAACTGACAGCAAATAACTGTTAGCCTGTTACCTCAAATTTTCAAAGAATGGATTTAACATCATTATGTCTGCATCCATGTTATTTGATTTCATTACACAGCTGAGCAAAATCTTGCATTTGCAATGTCTTTGTCCTGGTTTCAGCTGGGATGTAGTTAACTGCCTTCCTAGTAGCTGGTACAGTGCTGTGTTTTGAGTTCAGTATGTGAAGAATGTTGATAACACTGATGTTTTCAGTTGTTGCTCAGTAGTGTTTAGACTAGAGTCAAGGATTTTTCAGCTTCTCATGCCCAGCCAGGGCACCTGACCCAAACTGGCCAACAGTGTATTCCATACCATGGGACGTCCCATCTAGTTTAGGAACTGGGGAGTGGGGGGCAGGGATTCGCCGCTGGGGGACTGGCTGGGTGTCGGTCGGCGGGTGGTGAGCAATTGCCCTGCGCATCATTTGTACATTTCAATCCTTTTATTAGTACTGTTGTCATTTTATTAGTGTTATCATTATCATTATTAGTTTCTTCTTTTCTGTTCTATTAAATCGTTCTTATCTCAACCCAGGAGTTTTACTTCTTTTCCTGAATTTCTCCCCCACCCACTGGGTGGGGGGGGGAGTGAGTGAGCGGCTGCGTGGTGCTTAGTTGCTGGCTGGGGTTAAACCACGACAGTCTTACACTCAAAAAGTGACTCTTAGCTGGTAAGAGGTATATCGAAAACAAGCAAATTGAAAGCTGGAAACTAGGGAAAGATATGGTCACAGCCACACGACACTGAAAAGACAACATGGAGAACCAGGTATTGCACTGGATATACTCTAAAGTGTTACAGCCTTGTTGTGGCTCCTTCTTATTTTTCCCATGTTAAGGAGCAGCACAAGAGGTGAGACTACTTGATTTGAATATCAGCTTTATTACATAATTACCATATATGGCAAGGACTTGTTAGAAACATAATAAAAGGTAAGTGAATTGATACTGGAAAGTCTCCCCCAGGAATAAAGTCCCCTTTAAAGTACTATATCTAATATTTTCATTAGGAGTTGTATTAATGATAAAGTGCTATTACTGTCACAGCCAGAAAAAAAAAAACCAAAACACATGAAGTTTTATTTATTTCACCCTGTGTATTCTAGGAGAAGCAGAGAAACATGTCTGGATTTGGATTAGATGGTTTTAACCATCGAAGTTCAACCTTTTGACAATAAGCTGTTTGACAAGCCCTACTTAGCACTGCCTTCACTTGAAGCCTATACTATATAAAGACATCTCTAGTAGAAAGACAGGAAGGTAACAGAAAGCAGAGTTACCCATTTCTTCAAAGATCCTGGCATAAAGTCCTATACTTAGCTCTACAAGGCTTTACACTGAAATGTGATCATCAGAAATACGCATCTATTTTACCCTGCTCACCTCCACAAAATTGTTCAGAATCATAGCCAATTTCTTTAGTGGCACTGTCAATATAGGTATGAGGAAGTATAAAAGATTTGCTGTACTTAGAGTGTATCACCTTCACTTTTTAAATTTCAATTCCTTAATCTCCTGGAGTAGTTAGTGATAGAAAAGTGGACTACAGTTGGCCATCGGAAGTCACCTAGTCCATCCCCTCCCTACACAACCACTGCTAGTAACCCCTTGTCTTGCTTTCCCTTCCCTTTCCCCATCAATCAGTGAACAATTCTCCAAACTAAGACACTTAAACCTTTGGGAGACTGTAAAAGTATTTTGGGAACATGTAAAACCTTCCTCAAATAAAGACAGCTTAAGCAAGTTACGGTCACCATTACAGAGAGCTTCCCTATCATACCTACATCTTGAGGCAGTTCAAATGCAACTCAAAGCTAAAGCAAAAGCTTTAGTGGATTCCAAGAAGCAGTAATCTGTGGCATCTAAAAATGCAGTCTTTGTATCATTTGAGACTTAATCTACAGAGCGTGTTATAAACCATCATTAGAGTGCTTTCTACCTGCACAGAAGTCTCTGATCTTCCTTGACATTTAGCAGTCAATCCTCATCCTAGTCAGATGGTCAAAAGTACAGCCTTCATACTGTGTTCTTCCAACTTCAGCAAGGAATTTCAAACCACAAAGATTTGGTGACACAAACTGGACTTCTTTACCTGGTTACATGCTTTGTTTGCCTTATAGTGCTTTACAGAGCTGCTCTCCCTTTCATACGATGCTTTCTTGTTACTCTATTTATCTCCCCACATTGCAGCATACTGCTGATTACTTTCCACCAAGTTTCCAGGATGCCTACTGACAATGTCAAGCAAAAGCACGAGAAGGCCACTGCTTTTGATTTGGATTACAGGATGTAACCTCCATGCAACTGCTGTTTTTCAAGCATACGCTGATTCCAGTATTGGAGATATCAAAATACTTTAAACCAGTCACAGACTGGATTGCAGTTCTTTGAACCAGTCATAGACTGAATTAGGTAGGAGATTCCGGTTCATTAACATCTTAGCTATCTGTGTCCCCCCCTTAAAAAAGAAAAAAAAAAAAAAGTCTTATTCTATTCAGGCCTTACTCTATGTCTACTAGCATGCTACTCATTTCCTGCTCAAAACTAGATCTTGAATATAATTGACTGTGCTGTACATTGATGTTGCAGAAGATCTGCATAGATCAATACACTAGTTCTCCATCTCCCTTAAGGTGAAACCATGATAAAGACCAAAAGAACCTCCTGGCTGTAACAGGCCTATCATGACCTGAAACTGTAAGTCAGAAAATTGCATCTCCAGTAACATACAGAACATCCCTAACTTTACTTTGAGAGGCAGGCTTACTGTTTGCTGGGATCCAGAAGGAACTAGCCTTCTAGTTCCTGAGTCTTTTAGGTCCTTTGCTCCAATCACAGTGTGCACAGATGGTCCTTCCCAAGTCTGGCCTTTTATGACTCATCTGGAAAGCCCCCTATTCCCTTCCTTTACATCAAGCCCGTTTCTTATCTGTTACAAAGAGGCTGATACTGTCATTTCAAAAAAATGTTCTAGGTGTTCTCAGTGTAGGCCTCTAAGATTTATACAAAGATACTTACACACTTCCTCCTGATCTCACTATTAATGTGTATGTACCTTTGTAATTTTGGCTTCATTTGTTTTGCTTATCCATGCCATTTCCTGTCTTCATGCTGTCAACTTATGTTTCATTCTTTTAATAGAAAATAATTTATGATTGAACGCCTGGAGGAATGAATCCTGAATGATGTGTGCTTTTGCACTTGTCAATCTTTTTCAGTCTTTAGCTTAAGATCTTTTGATAATCTTTACATTTTAAATGCCAGCAGCATGTAGTTTAGTACCATTTTGGTTTAGATGAACAATACGGTTTAGAGAAGAGTGGCAGAGAGGATTACCGGTTCCTTAGAGCTGCTGTCCGCTGGAGATCTGACCTGCATGCCTATATCCACTACTCACATACGGGAGAGGAACGTGTAAACGTGGCACTCGGCATAATTAATGTAGTAATTCCCAACCTTCTCCAATCTGCATTTTATTTTGCTTCTAGGGACTTCCTTTCTTCTTTTGCATCTTTCTCAGCTTATGTCCAAGAACTTTTACTGCCTCCATATTGCAATCTCTCCCTACCAACTAAAAATTTAGTCTCAAAATCTTCCTTACGTGTTTGGTTTCATATGCACTATAAATTTCCTGCTTGAGTACAAGTGTCTTGCTCTCGTCATAAATTTTTATTTTTGCATAGGACTAACATCACCTTCCCTGAACAGTTCACAGCTTGCTTCTACATGTGTACACCTTTGAGCATAACATCACAGTCTGTGTGAAAGTGTGTGAATAAGATATAATAACCTATACTAGTGTCTTGCAGTCCCAGGAGGATACAGAACTTTATTATTATGTCTGCAGTTGGCTATATTCTAGTATTTTAAATTTGGGGATTAATTTTATTTCTGGTTTGACTTAATTAAATAAATTTACTGTTCTAGGCTTAAAATTTAATAATTAAGATATCATTTTATTTTAGTACTAATAAAATCTTACTTGAAACTTATTACCAGTAGCAAATGCTAAGTGGAATTCATCTGCCTCTCTCAAAACCCTTGAAAACATAAACCATTACAATAACTTTGAATCAGTCCAACTCAAGGATTTCAATATTCAAGTGTTGGAACTATTGTAATATTCATAAGAGACTGTTTCAAATGAGGAATACAACTCCACGTTCTTGGTCAATATTATAACTGCAGCTTATGTTTAAAAAATTGGTATTACTCTGCTTTGTAGAAAACAACTCTTATTTTGGCAGAAAACTGAATAGTCATTTCTTCCATTGGATCTTTGCAACCATTTGCAACAACTGCTTTTTAAAAAAAAAAAAAAATCTTTCATTCTATTCTAATGGATTCTAATTCTAATTCTAACTCTAAGAGATTCTAATGGAATCTCTTCTCTTCCACTCCCACATAAACCAAGTTATTCCTTATGTTTGGATTGTTGTCTTGTTTGTGCTGTTCAGACATTTGTCTGTTTGGTAGGTGCAAAGTGAGACTGTCTAGTTTGCACAGGCTTTAGTATGCATAACTCTTGTTGTACGCTGCTTAACAGCACTGAGGTGAAAAAAAAAACCCCAGGCACCTTTACGAAATAAAAAAGCCGCATCTTAAACCTTTGTGTCTGACTTCTACTGCCAGACACTAACACAACTGTTTCCAAAAACCACCCATCAAAAACAAAGAAATGGAGAAACAAATAAAACAACTCCTGGGAACCTTCTGTTATGAAATTGAAAATCAACTATATGTGCTCCTAGGTAGTTTGGGAACCTGTCCTCTTCCCTGCTGTCCCTATGTCTAACATAGCCTACAAGCTCATCAGGGCAGGGATCAGACACTGAAAAGCACTTAATACTGTATACATGATGAATAAAGAATGCAACAACTCTCGAGGTCATAAGGTGAAAACAAGACATACCTGGGAACATTAACATGAACTTGTACCTTAGTTGCCTTTATGAAGTAGAGGTGATGAAAAAATAGCATGTCAAGATGGAAGCTGCGTGAGTACTGACACCTTTCAGGAGTAATGGTTTAAAAAAAATAAAATAATAATAATAAAAAAAATCAATATTTACACTAATTTTTATCCCTTAGCTCTTGAGTGAGGCATTGTAATGATTCCATTATTCACTAAGGCCTTTCTGAACTACTTCACAAATATACCTTATTCCCCTGACTGCTTTTTCCTTCAAGTAAGTGTCTATCCTCGTAATGTGTCTATCTTCGTAATGTATTTCTCAGCATAAATTGTATGCCGACACTGTTCTCCACAACAGCCATCAGCACTTCACTGGATCAACAAGTAAACCAATACACTTGTTCACATATACTTAGTTTAGGAAGGTTGAAGATGCTCTTCAGAACCTGAGGAAGTAAGATTTCTGGACTTCTTTTGTATGTGCTATCACACGTGTAAGATCATACATACTTTAGAAAGGTAAGTAGGAATTTTCCATTAGCGTTCTGCCATTTGGAAGTTCAAGTATGTGAAGATGCAAGAAAAATGAGAAGCAGAAATGAATCAACTGATTTCATGAACTGACCTACAGAATATAATCCAAGCCCAAACGTTAAGTCACAGAGTGACTTGAAGTGTTACAATAAATGTTAATCATTATGCATTACTTCAAAAGTCTCCTATTTTTCACTTGTAGAGCTGATGAAAAATGCTTATATCGTATTTGAAAGCTAGTACGTACAACTGTTCTTCTGATATCTGAGAATACAGGTGACAGGCAAGCACCTTGTTCACATATCACTAGTTGCACTAGAACACACCAACACTTATTCAGAGAGACCCAAGCTTAATACCAAGCTCACAGGCAACGCAGAGGAGATTCTCTGGCTGATCAGCGCATGGAGCAGAAAAACATTTCTTTACTGAATTCTATTAAGTCAGATGCTGCCCACTCAAAATCAGTAGGTCATATTTAAGGATTAACACCATCACATTCCAATACAGAGGTAAGTTTAAACTGACCAAAGCAAAAAGAAAACATCGCTTTGTTGTTACAAGAGTCTATTTCATAGACCAATTAGTTTTTAATGAAATTTATAAGACTTCTGTAACAAAGTTGAAAGCATGCAGTGGAGATGCTCTCGTTTGCTAAACATTTACCAAGACAGTCAATAAAACCCAGAAGTAATACAGAAAGCATGAGAAAAATGAAAGAAGTGAATCTGAAGTTAAAATGGGGCTTAAAATGAAAGTAAGACCTGAAAGCAACACAAGAAGGTAACCATCACTGTCTCAGCTGGTCAGAGAAACCTACACAGGGTTTTAGGAAAGCTCACAGCAAAACAATCTATTGGCAGCTGAACTTTACAATGCACTTCTCACTGGTGTAGAAGAACTGTGCGTGCTGGAGTAGCAGTTCAAGTATTCAACAAAACAATGTATTTGGCAAGTAACGTACTACTATCCCACAACTACATGTTAGGATTTAAACTTGCTGCAAAAACTGCTGTAAGGTCAAACTTACTAGTCAACTTTTGAGTACGTTTTCTGTATTAGAAACACAAAGCAATGCACTGGAGAAATTAACCATTTCTTAAAATGTATTTAAATATACCCAATGAGAAAAATATTTAAAAATTCCTAATTTGATGGGGATTAATCAATGAATGAGATGATCAAGTAGAACATGTTTCAGATGCAAATGCAGAGACCAGAAAACTACTGGAAAGCCCTCCTAACAGAATTCAGAGTATTCTTAATACTCTCCATCAGTTCTGACAGCTAGGGCTGACTGGTTTCTCTGTAAGATAGGAAATATTACTGCATTTCTCCTAATGAAGTGCTATATTAAGAACGTGAACACAGTCTTTCTTCTCTGTTTCAGAAGGAAGAAGAAAGTCTCAAGCAATAAATGTAATCCTACAACCTGTACCTAGGACACAAGAAACTTCTGCAGTGTCTCACGAATAGCAGGCATTGCAATGAGCAAAACACTGCAGACTAAATCTCTTAGAAATGAAACATTCTCGGCCGCAACCACAAATCCCCATGACCTGGAGCAACTTGTTGGAGACTGACCACATACAGATACATTAAAAGGCATTGAGCTTCTTAGACTATGTTTGGTCTAGAGATTCTTTCATTGGGGACCTTTTCTTTTTCTTCAGGCTTCAGCACGCTTATCTCAGTAAAAACTGTACTTAACCACACACTGTTTCATTATTTAGGAACCAGCTCAGAAAAAAAATAGCATTTAGGATGTGAATGGGCATACAGCTAAAGCCTGCATAACACAAACTAATCGTGTTCAGGTATGTGCCCTAATGTATATGTAAAACATGCTTTTCATAGACAACACTATATATATACACACACATATATATAAGCATATTAGATATACGTGTGCATTATATAAACATATCATGTTTTATACATGAAAAGCATTTATATATGTATGTGAAGCATATTGTACATAGTATTGTATAGAGAAATACATATTATATAAATTTTAGATAAAACCCACTAACTGGGTATTTAATTGCAAACCAGCCACTAATAATTTTGGACAAAAACTGCATTTCCTCATAGCTTTTTCTGTCTTCTGCTGGAGATTGCACAGGTATAGAAGAACTTAGGGCATCTCAAATGAAAACAGCAGGTGAGAAATTGAAAACAAATATAATAAGGAGTTCCCTGCAGTACCTATAGCTCAAGTGGTAGAATTCCTTCCTAAAAGATGTTGTAAATGCTAGAGTTTACCTGTGGTCAAAAAGTGACTAGATAAAAGAAAAACACCTCAATGGCTAGTAAATATAAAAAGACTAATCCTGGATGATCAGAAGCAAAGTGTAAACCACTTTTCTCATTTTATGATAAATGTGTGGAAAAAAAAAAATCTCGAGTTGTATGTACACCTGTTCTGGTTGTAAGATCTGCCTTTGGCTGGATGGTAGAATCCGTTTTCTTCTCAGGAACTAACTGCTAATTTTTTAATCTCTATCTCCACATACACAGACTTTTGTTTTTCTAGGTGCTAATAGAGCAATAGTTCTTCTCATTTAAACTCTGGAATTGACAAATTTTTCCACCTATGCTTATCATGGTCTTTTTTAGCTAAATGAAATGGTAGAATTAGGCCTAACAGTAACATATTTCTCATGCTACACTTGCAATAGTCAATGGTTGTCTATGGAATTACCGTTTCCTACATGCTTACTCCAAAAATTATAAAGCACTCCACATTTTGCAAGTATGATTGGATAATGGTGCTCCTTTCTGATTTTAAGGTATATTCCTCTAGCTTTACATTTATTGGCCAATTGGTTCGCAATCTTTTCCATGCTTGTTTAAGATTATTTAAATGTTTAAATAATCCATCCTTTACTCTCAATATACCTTTTGCTTTTGGCTGATATAATATTTTACAACACTAACTCAATGCAACCCTATGGGCTGGCCTAAATCCATCAATATCTGCCTTTCACATCCCCAGAGAAAACTAATGATAAGAGTGTCTTGTTTACAAGAAACTTTCTTTGGTAACCACTAGACAAACTTTTCTGACAGGTGCCCGTTACGTGTAATATAGTAATGGACTTAATTTGAGAGTAATACCCATTTAGTATACATATGTTTATATGGAAGGTAATGTGGTAAGTAGAAAGACAGCAATTTGACAGAAGAATATGCTTATGTCCCTGTAAGAATATTAGCCTTCAGCAAAAAAAGTATACTGTGCTGGTATTCTAACTGTACCAAACCTAAACTGAAGTGGAATCCAATCGAAATGTAATATCTGATATTCTGACTTTAAAAACTCATCACCAACTTCTCCAATGAACATACAAAAACTACAAGATGTGTTTGTTCTCCTACTACTCTTCAAATGTCTCAGTTGAGTACCGAAGTGCTCATGTCCCCTTTTTACAATAACATGTGAGTGATAACACGCGATGAATAACATAGCGAGTGGCCAACCCAAGTGCCAGAAAAGGCACTTGTTCTTCAGCTGTCTGCAGGACATTCACAGAGGCATTCGTAACACCAGCAATCCTTGGCTGACCCTACAAAGACCTGACCTGAAAAACTCCCTTCTTCACGCACTTACGAAATGCTGTTGAGAGCCTTGTAGAGCCTGTGAAGAAGTGTTTTGTACAATGGTGCTAAGCACCGTGACTGTCAAGTCTCCACATGTATCATGCCATTAGTGATAATGATTAATACAAATAGGCAGATGTGGGTAGAAAATTTTGTCTTTAGACTCCCAGACAAGTATCTTAACCTTTGGACATCATACGCTCTTCATTGTACTGTATTAGATAGTAATAATGTATTTTCTATTTAAAACCTTTTTTTCTTTAATTAGATTTCTATCAGGCTCATTTGTCTTTGATAGTTTCAAAGCTTTACTTTTAGATGAAAAAAAAAGAACTTATTTTGATACACACAAAAACAGGCTAAAGGTAAAAATAACCAAAAGACAAAGAAGGAAAAGAAATAGAGTTCAGTTCTTGGGAGTTCAGGATGAGGTTTTTTCCCTTCTTAAGTATTAAATTCATGAACAAGTGTAGCTTTCAGTCATTTTCAGCAAGAATATAAGCATTTGTTAAACTTTTGGAATATATTTAAATTACGTTTAAATGTTTCAGTGAATGAGGGCAACAGTAGCACTAATCAAAATATAACATAAACTGTAGGCAATTTCAAAATTAATGTTTATAAGCACTGAGATGACAAACTGTTCTTTAGAATGAAACCAACAAAATGGCATTTCATCTCTTACAGTGACTAGTAGTTTCATAACAAAAATACACTAAAGAAAACTAGAAAATTGGACTGAATATTGAAAAAAATCACAAAATTAATTTTATCATTTCAGTTACCTTTTTGATTTACAGTGTTTTCCATTAGATCATTTCTTTCTCTCTCTTTTCAGTCTGTGGAGAATTAAGGCCTACTATACAATGGTGACACCACAAATCTAAAACTTAAAGCAAGAATAACACAACTAAAATCTCTTACCTTGTTTCAGGTAACAAATAGATTGCACTGGACAGAATAATTTTTAGCCAACTGATCAATAACTGCATTTTATCAATTTCTGCTATCAATTTAACAAACTCATTTTTTTTCCTTTTTTTTTTTTATAGGAGTAGTCCTTTTTGATATGGCATCAGTTCTAGTTCACCAGAACAAGATCAAAAACCAGTAACACCAAGTTAATCAGAATCATGTGATGTTCAATCTGAGACTAAAAAATTTCAGATGAATTCATTCACGCTAAAGGAATGTCGATATATTTTAATTTTTTTTTTTAAAAACACAACTATTACCAAAATATTTTAAATTATCCTAGTGCATCAACAATTTGCAGTTAATCTGCTGGCTTCCAGCTATTACATAATGGGTAATTACATGCTGAAAATTCTAGTGACTTAGAAAAATAGTCCACATGTTAATTGCTTTTATGAGTCCTTTAATGTAATCTGGGGACAGAAAGAATTTTTGACTGTCTCTGAATAACAACATTACTGGCAGCAAGCTTAATTTCTTCCCCTTTTTCCCCAGACATTTTCTAGAGGTTTTGATAGATTTCCTTCCCTCCTCCCTGTACACTATATATATATTTATTTTTTTTACCACCACACTATTAGATTTCTATTTAATTGCAACCAATGGTTACTGATCATTTCCAATGTAGAGTCCTAGCTACCACTAGATTTCCAGCCCCCCCATGAAGAGACAAATGTATTTTCAATTGGTTATTTGTTTCTAGTAAAAACCCCTTTGTCTATTCTTTCTTGTTTAGCATCTTTTTATGTGAAATTATAATTGAAAAAGTAACATTTGTTTCCTTTCTCTTTTCAAATCTCCCCAGTGATCTTTGACTTTCCTACAGACAGGGAACCATGACCAATCTCATCTCACTCTCGATAGGCTGACACTGGTGAATCTTTTGGCAATAAAGCTACTACTGCCACAACACAGACTGCTAGAGGCTTGTCTTAGAATGTTGCCTATAAACACCTCAAGAAATGAGGTGAATGTCTAGTGCTGAATTGTCAAAAGCAGAATGTGTGATTTAGTTGAGAAAACACTGAGCGAATTTGAGAAAATAAAAACCAAAAAACCCACAAAAAATGAAAACCCAGAATATTCAAAATTAGCATGGGAATACACAAACACAGGAACTTCCAGAACACTACATCAACACTGTATTTTGTCCTCAACAGCAACAAGTATGTCTAGAAAAAAGTTTATCAATAGGACAAGTATATACTTAGGCTTCCCAAAACAATTTCTCCAGTCTTCACCAACTTAAGCCTCTTGAAGAAGACATAATTTTGTAGTCAGAAAGTGAAAAAAAGCATAGCAAGAGAAAGAATTTAAACAAGGAAATAAATCACATGACTTAGGGAAAAGAGTAAATAATGGAAATTCATATACAGGCTGCTACAAGAATGTAACCTTTTTGCAATGCTTTCCCCTTTGGCCCCCAAAATAAACAGAATTCCAGTTCAAAATTTTTGTCTCAATCATACACATGTATCAACTACAGGATAATCCAGAAGGTTCACAAGTTCCTATACATTTACGATCTCCCTTAACCACTTGCTGTAATAACAATGCTAATCAATGGCAGGGGAGTGGGGTACAAGAGGCAGAAGTTTCAGACCAGATCAGCCTAAACACTGAAACTCATCAGCACAAGACAGAAGAAAAATACTCATTAACAAAAAGAAATCACAAGTGTTGACATTAACTGTAAAGGTTCATTTTTTCTCTGTTTTGTTATGCTTTTGGGGATGTAACATGGAGGCATGCAGTAAATGACAATTTTTCCGAAACCTGTGCATTCTTCAGTTATTAAAGTATAGAAACCCCTCTTTGAAAGTCCTGTGCAAATCTGAGGATATTAAGTACCACACGTATCAAGTCTTCCTAAAGAATTATCTTTAATCACAGAATTCCTGAAGGGAAGAAAAACTACCAGGAAGCACTCTGTGCTACTGTGAACAACAGGCTTCTGGGTTGTTAAAGCCTTTGCTTTCAGAAAACCATATAAAACCAGAAACTGCTTCCAGAATATACCTAAAGAGCCCAGTTGTGTTGATGCACAATTCCTGACTCAAGTCCAGCACTCACTGGAATGACAAAACTTCAGTCCTACCAGTGTTTATTCCATCCCATGCCAAAATGGTTTGAGCAAAGCACAGACTAACCTCTGCCAAACTCTGTCACAGGCTAGAATTACCAGCCTCAGGACTATGTAGAAACCGGTGGAAATGAGTGCTTTGCTTGGAGAGTATAGGGGAATGATTAATCAACACAGCTCTTCAATATAAGAGAAGATGCAGGAAGGCAGATGCTGGTTGGTATGAGGCAGGAGAACACTTCTGCCCTCAAGAGCTCTAAAAAATGGAGGAAGCAGCCTGCACTCTGGTTCCTGCCCCTAGATTCAACAGGATGAGGACTGCAGTCATGACAGTCCTCTTGCTTTTTGCCTTTTAAAATTCAGTTTAGTCTCATTTTCTCCAGGTTTCCTGCTCATGATCCCACCACCACTCAGGCACACCTCTGTTCTAGTAAAATAGCATTGTTATTACAGAGATATTTAAGTAACAATAAGAAAAACAGTAAGAGCAGATTACCGACATATGTAATTGTCCCAAACAGGCAGACCAATCTTTTTGCAAAAGTGGTTATCAAAATTTAGAGTACAATATATTACTGTATTACATATACTACTGGTGAGCTGCAATCAGGCTGTGTGCAAGTTAGCAAAAATCAGAACAAGAAAGATTTATAATTAAACTAATCAAACTCTTACAGGCGGTATAATAAGTACTTCTGAATTTTTGATGTGGCACGCTGATTCTTAAATTTTGAGAACTACTGCTCTACATGATACAAGCACCCTATTGGGCTCCATCAAATAAAAGTCTACATCATAGAAATCTCAATTCCTTAACACAAATCTAGATGTCAGACTATAGAGACTGATGTGTAGTGCTGAATGAAAAACTGACCTTTGTGAAAAGAACTTAAGGGCTCTAAGAATGTATTACGGTGTGCAGAGTCCTTTGAAACTACAATAATCCATGTGCTTACCCTCCAGTGCTTAAGAACACTTTTTTCTAAACATACCCCCACCCCCGAGTAAATGGCTCCCACAAAATTTCTATCAAAATAAATTCTTAAAAAACCACCACAAACTTTTCTTTTTGTAGCTTCGTAATAGGATGCCACATCAGTGTGCTTACTTTTATAGGGTTAAATATACATTCTATAACCTGCCAGCACAAATTAAATAATTTGATAGTTATAGTTTTAGCTCTACAATTTTGACTTAATTTGGTGGAAGTGAGATGTTCTATCCATTTTAATGTGTACCTGACCTAAGATTCTGACATGTAAATTATTTAGAAGTTAGTATTATCTTCTAAGAAAGACAGTGCTTCAAACTAGCCAACTTACACTCCGTGGCATACACAGAATTCAACTGCATATACACAAAAATTAAACTTTTCTATAAATACTTAAGTATTTTTTAATTACCTTAGATCTAAAAGCTACAGTCCCTCTTCACACAGAAGCATCACCAACTTTGCTTTATCAAACAAGCCTGGGAATAGAGCAGGAAAGAAGGCTGCGCCAACTCTATTGAGGTCAAGTGGATTGAAGTCTGCTTGTGCTATCTGAATCACACATTGGCAGATGAAAAGACATGCCTTTTACCATCTGTAAATTTTAATGTGCCAGATTTTGGCTGCCATGCAACCTGAAGTATTTACTTCACTGAGGTACACAGAAAATAAAAAGGACACTACAAGTTTTTATTTAGATTTAGCTGACAGCACTAGATAAAACCAGTTTATGCTACAGTTTAACCGTTTAAACTTAAGCACTGAAGTAAATTTCTCATCCATATAGAGAAGTTCAGATAAAAAAAAAATACTGATTGTCTCTTGATGTCTCCATGGCTTGCTTTCTGCATTTTAAAAGAAAACAAATATGTGGATTTTTACAACGGCCTTGAAAATGCCGTTTCACTAAAACTGAAGGTACATAGAAATGTTTGATCCTTTCAGGGCTTGTAGTCTCAAAAGACCATTGCAAATGCAAATAACTATAGTTGTTACTGAGGAAACAGAAACAATGAGAAGAATAATGGCAGTGGTGGTGAGGACAAGAAACAAGATACGTGACAGAAATGATCTTTGCAGCAGGAAAGCCAGAATCCAGTTCTATTTCACAATAATAAGTCATGTGGTAGACTGAGACTAACTTCAATCAGCTCTATAAACTTCATAGTCTGTTTTAAATGACCATGGTTTATGCTTTGTCCAGAAATAGTAACCAGTGGTGCAGCAAAACACCTCTGGTATATTAACACATTTGCCCCATTGCTCCCCTTTTTAGTCTTTAATCTCCTTCATATTAACCCCTTATTTCTCCAAAATCTGCACTGAATAAACTGATATTGCATTTTCCCTATATCTGTCAATTATTGTTAAGGATTTTTTTTTTTTTTTTGTCAGTTGGATGTCTACTGAAGCCAGAAGGGTACAACAGTATTCACACTTTTGCATTGTTGCTTTTCTCTTGGCACTAGCACAAATAAGAAGGTAGTTTATAACCGAAAGTTGAACACCCCTCCCCCCCAATTTGAGTGAAAAAGTACGCCAAAGGCAGGTGTGGAGACATGTTGTCTCTCTTATTGCTCTCATTTCCATTTGACTGCTCTTTTGTAATTTTTCCTTGTTTTCACATGTTTAGCTTCAAGAGCCATAAACTTCTATCTGAAGAATTTACATTAAGTAGGATGAAGAATGTCAAATTTAAGCAAAATGTAAAACAACTAGAGAAATTCTGCAGATTAGTTGAAATTTTTATCGGCTGTACTCTAAAATGGAGAAACTTCCTTCACAGATATGTTAGAAGCAAAATTCACCATTTCTGGAACAGAAGGAGGAAAAGCAACAAAGCATGCCACAGAGAAGGAAAAGCCTTTAAGCAAATGCAAATCTGGCAGAATGGAACTATCTAAATATAGGGAAGAAAGAACAAAACATGAGATACACATATCAGATTTAAAAATCATGCTTTTTATCTAGCTAAAGTCACTTTAATACCTACTGAAAAGAGAAATTCCAAACTACAAGGATTTTTCTTCATTCTGTTCTCTGAGTAACTGATGCTGTAAAGCAGGATCAAAAATACTGAACATCTAGAAACTTAAGAAATCCCAACATCTTCCAAAACTAGAAAGATTTGAATTGTGAGCACTGTGGCCACAGAAAAGCACAAGACTCCTTCCCACAAGACCATCCGCATTGAATGACATTAACTTTTCTGTTCCAAAAACTGTTTTGACATTGCAATTTATCTTTACCTTAGAGAAAGTGAAAACACAGGTGCACACTCAGCCTTCAAAGCCTCTGCTGCAGCTCTCCTGGACCACTGCCGACCACTTCCCTCGCTCAGACCTATTCACTTTTGTTGTTACCAGAGGCAATGACAAAAACCCGGAATTGTCATACCTGCACAGAATATAGGAATTTGCAAACGACTTTTGCGTGTCAGAGATCCAAACATTTTACAAGATAGACGCTTAAAGGTACCACACTCATGCATAGTATCTCGCTGTACTACTTGTACTCGCTGCAAATCTTCCCTAGCAGTGACCATTACAGTGCACTCTCGCAGACACTACAAGTCCACTATGGTAGAGAGAATGGACTAAACATCCCAGCTCTGATTTCTATGATTTTCAGTTAAACTTCCTTTTCTGTTGGAACATGGATCACCTGCTCCACCATGCATACTTCTGTATTATTAATTTGTTAGCTTGCTTGAATCACAGTTGAAAACCTTTCAGCCTTGGTTTGCAGCAATAAATTCAACTGACAGCTGAAATTTGGAACGCTCACTTAATATTGATTCTGAATGTAATAACAAGCGACATGACCTTTTGGAGGGTGTAAAATATGGCTCCCACAACATCTGTGCCACATTTCTTGCTGTTTAGTAATATGCTTTAACAGCATGGAGCTGGCATTGAAGTTAAGCTTTATTATCAAGCAGATCACTCCATCTCTCTGGCTTCATTAAAAAAACCCCACAAAACCTTACTCCTTACCCCACCCCCAGAATGCTTACCACATCTAGAACTTGCGCACACATCACTGTTTTTCAGACCTAATTTATTCTACAGTAAGAAAAGAGATATTAGACTACTAAAAGAGACCCTCTCTGTCAGACATGGCAATTCCAGCAGACTGAAAAGGAGTACATGTCTTTAGTTAGTGAGGAGAAGGGATTTTACATCAAGCATCCTAATCAAATATCTATCAAGTTATACTGTTTACAGTTATCCTCCTATGTATGAGAAAATAACTTTACATCTTTCCTTCCAGTCCAGCAAAAGAAAGAACACATTAATACGATTTTTGTGTGCTGTTACATCACAAACACCATTTTAATTTAGCAGTACCCCAGGATACCTTGAACTAATTTTGCTAGGCTGGGTACAGGTTGGTTCCTTTCAGTAATTTCCTTTGAAGTGCTGGTATCTTTAAAATATAGTCCAAGTAGGCAGAATATCAATTTCTGTATTTTTTAAAATCCGATTTAAATAACGTTAAACTATCCAAGCAGGCTAACGAGGTTTCAAAACCAGAATTCTGCTACGGAAAACTCCCCCTCCCCGCCCCCCAACACATTATAAAGAAGGCAGAACAAGTAAACTGAAACAATGAATCTTTTTATCCTTATGAACAACACCTCTTTAATCTCTTAATGAACAATAAACACAATGAAGCAGATCTTTACCATGACATTTTAATTCTGTAGTTTGTGACTTTAGTTTCTACAGTGCGAAAAACTTGGTAGCAGCTGAAATTTTAAATGCTTTAAAACTTACTGTTCAAGAAAAATTAAAAACCTTCATAGTTTACAGTTAAATAAAGCTTATAAATAAAAGACCTGTTGGCACTCTAACAAATAGGTATAATATAAAGCATATAAAAATATTTGCTTTTTAAAAATCTTAATACACCATATACTGCAAGCTTTGCTAGTATATACACCTGTACTGGCCTTGTAGCCAGTACAGGTGTAACCTGTATCAAGCAGATTATGAATACGTCACAGTTACACACTGGGAACCAGAGCACTATTCTTTTAGTATATGTTTTATAAAAAATTACAAAGACAAAGAACTGAAGTTTATAAACAGATACCAAGTATGTAACAATATGCCTTGCGAAGTAACCCTGGGAGAGTGGGAACAGGTTCCCAATATGTAAGTTTCAAAAGGCATTAAACATCATTGTATACATGTGCTGACACATACTAATTCACACATATTACATTTAATAAATATATGTATATTTGATTATTTCTGAAGGCAGAATCTGTAATGATTAATACATACTTAGAATTTGAAATTCATTTAGATCTATTATATATACACACTATCATATAGCCATTTTATATGTATGCTCTGAACATAATTTAATTTAGTTATAAGATCAGCACCTGAACCAATCACCTCTCGCACTGTGCTACAATAGATGAAGCTGAGACTATAACAAAACATGATGAAAGACTGCTTGGGCAAGATGCGAGAGGATGACTAAAAGAAAGAACTCTTAAATTGTTTCAACTACAATGAAGTCTGGGACTCGTTTGAAGGAGTCGGAGAATAAAATAAAATAATTTAAAAGCTGTAACTGACCTTTGAGTTCCCTCCAATCTCATAATTAGCTATTATCATAGAGGAATAAATCCCATGAAAGGTGAAAGTAGTAGAAAAAAAGTGTTATTGAAAGACCCAGAGAACCCATGGGTTTGGTCTTTACCCAAGCTTCCATGTTACACACAGAGTGTCCAAAAACTCCAGTAGTTTAATCTCTGCCTAAGAGTATTTGAAATCCATACACTTCAACTGCATGACAGTTGTTCTCTTGAAGAGCAGTATTTAGAAGTCCTACGTGATGGAATCAGTTGAAGTATCAGAGATAGCCATACACTTACAGCTTTGGAAAAGATTTCTCACTATGTAATGGTATTAGACTTGAGAGTTTAACTGTACAACCAGGCTTTTGAGTTTTAAGTAGTATATACCAAAACCGCTGTGATTAGTTTCAACAGTTTCAAATATGTCTTCCTTAGAGGCTTAAATCTACTGCTTCTCTGCACCATGAAACTAGCTGCCCTCCTTACTGAGATGCTGATGTGGCCTTGCTTGCTTGCACCCTTTGAAGCATCAGAAAAAGCAGAGGTAAACAACAACGAATTGGATTACTCCTACATTCTCAGCTGGGAGAGAATTCAAAACTAATCTGATTATATGTATATTACAAGCCACTAAGAATCTTTCTGCAGCAATTACCAAGCTTCCACACATAAAAAAGGACATTTTCTTTAGCACTGGGCTAATCTATCAAGTGGCAAGCTTCAAAGGGAATGTTGGGGGAAAAAAAAACCAAACCAAACACCCCCCCCGCCCCCCGAAGTAGGTTTATAAAGCAGGCATATTTCTTTTTTATTGAACTGCAAAGAATTATTTCAGACTCTTAAATGCACTGACAGACTTTCAACTAAAATAAAATTTCTCCTTTGGACTTTCAAAGGTTAATTCCCAG
The DNA here is from genome assembly GCF_000737465.1 of Haliaeetus leucocephalus. Classification (NCBI taxonomy): domain Eukaryota; kingdom Metazoa; phylum Chordata; class Aves; order Accipitriformes; family Accipitridae; genus Haliaeetus; species Haliaeetus leucocephalus. Next base: position 16,575,015 of record NW_010973092.1, on the reverse strand, counting down.
TGATATAACTTCTTTCTTTAAGTTCTAAAAGGCTCCAGAGCAGCAGTTGGAAATGCTGTCACTGTTTCTGATACATATCTCAAAACCAAAACCTCTGGCTGGTTAGGGCGGACAGAAGGCATGTAACTAGCAGTGGCTGACACCTGCCTTAAAAATTCATAGCCAAGGTTATATGCTGATTACATTTATGCTTTCTAATTGCAACTAAAATTTGTCAGACAACCAAATATGAGCTATATGTTTGTTTATAGGTAAAACAAGGCTGAAAATGAAAAACTGAAGTAATACAGTATAATGTTATGCATGCATATATGCTCATGCACATCTGTAAAACTAGATTTTTACCAAAGCTGTCAGTGAATATATTAACATAGCTGTAGGAGTACAAGCACGCAACACAGAGCGAAACTCAAAAGTAAAGGAGAAGGAGCTGTAAGTGGAGGAGGGATGCAAGAGGGAAAAACACAAGAGGCACTTTCCACATTCCTGCTCAGAAGTGAGGGCATTCAGACACTATGCTACTGTGCAGAGTTTGGGCAACAATCAGGAAGAAATTCAAGTTCACTCAGGAATCCGTGACACGATCGTGATCATGGAGACATAGCAGAAGAGCATGCATGACTGCAAAAAGGACCGTTGATTTACAGAGGACAAGCAAGGATGAGAAAGAGAGGGATTACTACTTGACTGCACACAGTACAAGTTTGAAGAGATCATGAAATGACTGAGTTTGGGATCCTGAGAAAGCTGGGAAGGCAACTAGCAAAAGTTTGCACTCTCAACTTGCGAGTAGGCTTCAGTGCAGTCAAGGAATTGCTAGACAGAACCTCCTGGGGCACAGCCATGAAGGTTATACCCAGGAGGTGTGGCACACAATGAGGGGGCAGTGAGTCAGGGATGGATGCACAGGATTGGATAGGGCTTGCCAAGAGTGCTGAAAAAACTGATGGATATTGTCATAAGGTGGTATTCATGTGTGAAAAAGCATTGGCATGGGGGCAAAGCCCTTGCTAACGTTATGCTCATCTAAGAAAGGCAGGAGAGAACCTGGGCAACTACAGGCTGATCAGTCTCACCTGGAATGATGCCTAGAAAGAACGTGAACTACTTCTCTTTGGAAAACTTTTCCAAGAACTTCAGTGACAAGAAGATAATCAGGAATAATTAACCAAGGTTTACCAGAGGGCAAATCACTCTTGACCAAAATAATGACATTCTACGATGAAATGACTGGCTATGGAGGCAAGGAGAAAGCAACTGATGTTGCACTTAGTTTTTAGTGAACTTTTTGACACCCTCTCCCACACCATTCTCAACTGCAAGTTGAAAAAATATTGTTTGGACAAATGGACTTTTTGGTGAGACAAAAAATGGCTGAATTGCTGGACTCAAAGGGCAGGAATTAATGACTGAATATCCAGCTGGCACCCTATAACAAGCAAAATACTGCAGGGGTAGTAGAGTCTGTATCATTCAATATCTTCATCAGAGACCTGGACAATAAGACAGAGTACACTGTCACAATATTTTTGGTTGGTGTTAAATTGGGGGAGTGGCTGACACAACAAATTGCAGCATTTCAATCCAGAGGATCCTTTAAACTCAAGGAATGACCCACAGAGGCCTCATGACATTTTGCAGGGAAATACAGAGTTCTCCAAAGGTGGCGGAATAATCCCAAGCACCAGTACAAGCTGGGAAGTGCACAGCTGAGTGGCAGCCTTGCTAAAGTCTACTTTCTTTAGTTCTATGAAATTCACAAAACTACTCTGTGACCTGAGCCTTCACAGCCAAGTGAGAATCCTCTTTGTTGCTCTCAGTAAGCAAGGAAAAATAAATGAACTACAGTTTTCAAATATCATAACGTGTTAGGAATACAATGGTGTGCCGGTTGGTTAAAAAAAATAAAAATCATTAAGTCTATTTAATTCTTGCCCTTTATTCCAATCAATTAGTAAACACCAGTTTCAGCAATATCTGGCAGTTGTCATTTTTAAATTGACTCTAAACACTGGATGATTGCCTTATTAGCTATTTAGAACTAAATGCAATAAAAGACAAAAGGTCTTGCAGTTAAGCACTGTAGCACTTGCTTCCAGTTAGGCATCTGCAATTCTCCATAGGTAATATGGCAAGAATTAGGTAACTTGGAAGCATGAGTAGAAACAGTAACAAAAACTCTAGAGGCTTCTCATAGAACTATCTTGAGTTAGTCAACTGGAAGCACGGAGCATACTAAAGCATCCAAATCCCATCCTACCCTCTTCTTCCCTGCAAAGGACAGGCACACAAGTCAGCATGGCAGGACGCACATCTGTTCATCTAGGATCTAGACTTTTGAATGTTTACATTTACAAGCCTGGAATAGTTAATCCAAAACGCTACCTACAAAAATTGAATGTTTTTTAAAACAAAATAAAAAGTGCAAATAGGCAGCTAAAGCATAATCATAAATGAAATGCACTAATAATGGAGACTGAGATGAATATTAATCATACAAGATATAAAACTACATGTATTTTACAAAAACAAGTAAACCTGGCTCTAAAGAATAATCTTTACATTTTCCTCAAAACATTAAGTGTATATGAATCTAAAATTAACTATACATAATGACAAAATAAAGTTAAATTCCATGGATGCCATCAATTCAAATTCATGATAGTATGCATAGACCTACTTTGTTAGAAAAAGTTTTAAGTTCTTCATAAAATGGGAGTAAATGATAAAGTAGCATAAGTGCCACTAACACGGAAACCAGTGGTGGTACACACCAAGCAATATACTTCTTAACACAATACTATGGGTGCTATGCCATAAACAATAGAATGCATGATCTCTAAAACTGATTCCAGTGTGCACCTAGGACAGACAGACATTTACTTCAAGTGCTCTATTCCCCAAACTGACATCTGTTTTACTGAGATGTCAGGTACAGACTCTGTCACAAGGCTTTCTTAAGTGACACAGAAAAATCAACAACTCAACACATAAGGAGTTCCTAACTACAATTTTACTTCCAGACTCAAAAGGTAAACACCTGAAAAATAAAGCAAAAGCAAACCACTGCAAGTACTTCTTTGAAGAATTCCCAGCTAAACTTAAGGAGAGCCACTTTCAGGTAAACTCAAGAATGTTTATTTGCCTCTATGTTGTCTTCAAGCTGCAAGAAATTCCTTCAAAAGAACTTACCTGCATTAGCTTCAGCGTTCTTTTGAGAAGCCTAACTGTGGAGACTGTGCCCCAGCACAGTTCTTTTTGAAGTACTACCAAGATAGCCACGTCTGTGGTTAAGATTTGTTTCAAAAAAAACTTTGAATGACAACCACGATAAATGCTGTTGTCCAGAAGTATTTTAATAATGTATTTTAATTCCTCACTCTTATAACTTCATTTCTAGGTTAGCAATGCTGTTGCTTTGGAAATTGTTTATTTGCCTGTGTCAAAGTTATCTAACCTAAAAGCTAAGTCAAGTCAAGATTACAAATAGGGTTAACCGTTTCTTTTCACTTTCTTTGGAATACTTGCAAACGGAGACAAGTCTTGGGAATATCCAAATTTGGGCCACGTGTCCAAAGAGTCTACAAGTGACAGCAGCTAAAAATTAGCACCTCTGGTCTCCCAGTGCCCTCCATGGAGAAGCAGGTGACAGCAAGACAACTGATGCCAAAGGACAGAGCAGAGCAATTAACTAGTGAGAGAATTTCAAATGAAAACACTCTTCTATCTTAACTTAGATGTTTAGGATGGGCTTCAACTAATTCTAACAATTTAAAAATAGTTATCTAACCATAACTAGTCAAGTAGTTACCTCTGCAGTTAATGAGCAGAGATACACCCCACAACAGGGAAATTTCTCCCATGCCATCCTAAGATGAAGCATGCAGGAGGGATCACTCTGTAACTGCCTGTCTTATTTTACTGATGATTAACTTTGATTAATAGCGTATCTTTTATATTAGTGCAAATTAACAAAACGAATTCTATCTTTGTTTTCTTATTTTTGAGTAGTAAAAATCTTAAGCCCTCAGGCCAGAGGTTTTTTGGAGCCTGTAGAACGGTAGAACAATGTAATTTGCCTTAGCATGTCACTTGTGCCACCTCCTTTTAATCTCTAACATCTTAGCATATGCTACTTTTTATTACCTTGTTAAATGTGGCACTATTTCTGTCTACAGAGTCACGTATGTTCTATTCTGTTAATGTGACTAACCTCCTTATTTGGTATTTTGCTTCTAGGTCCCACTCCTAGAAGGAGCTGATTATTTGAAAGCCTCAGCATGACAATCCTCCTAGCTTCAGGAAAAGACTTTTTAAAAAAGGATGTGGGTGTAGCCTAAGGACTTAAAATAAAAAGGTCTCTAAAAATAATCCATTTATGGAAAATAAGCTCATGACATTGTTAGACTTAGCCCATAACCTGCACTGCAAAATTCTCCTTATTTTTAGACCAGTTATTTAACGACACATGTATTTTAACCTTATTGATGGAAAGAAAGATGACAGCCACGGAATCATCTAGACCTAATTTACATGTTTACTAGTACTATACATTGAAAGACGAGGGCTTCTTCTCCCCAGTAACCTCCCTGCTAGTATGATATCATATTAGTGACTTCTCTGTATATTTTTAAGTCATTTTTTCATTCAATCACTTTCCTGTGTGGGGAAGCTTCTAACAGGCACAGTTCCATACACTTGCCTAACTTTACTGTAGTACTGAAGGCATATTGGCTGCACATAAAGGCTGATCTGCTAAAACAGCAAATACAAACCCAGCTCCTTTCATCATCATCTTTAGAGTTTGGGCATACACATGACATTGCACAAGGGCCAAGATGTTAATCTCAGGCTGTGGGTAAAGTTTATCTCCCAAAGCTTTATCATTCTATGTCTGTACTAGATAAACCTCACTGTAGATGTTTACTGTGAGAGCTGAAGAGTTCATCTACATATCTATTTGCATACACATATCAGTCAGTTGCAGAAAAAATAGAAGAGAATAGGATTGGTAGAGCTGTCCATTGACACACTGAGCATGAACATTTATCCAGGAATCATAAATATGTATTCTGACAATGTTCTTCCATCCCAGTATGCAAGTGGAGACCAGAATAGAAAAGAGTAGTGAAACATACCCTCAGAAACCCACGGTTTCCAAGTATCTTCCTGGAATATGAAATCACTAAGAACAGACAAACACAGGACATTCTCTGGAACCTCTGTAATAACGCTTTTTTTGTACAGGTGAAAACATATTCACACAGTCAAGTGCAAAAATATTCCAAGAGCTTATTAATCACAAATACAGAACAAACATATCAGTGCAACTGAAAATCATCAATGCTAATGCAGAAGGCATCTCTGATTAGAAAATGCTCAAAAATGATTATACAGATGAGCAAGCCTGATTTTGGGGATCATCTTTCTGCATCTGACATGTAAATGTAAATATTCTGATAAATCAGAGTAGGAAGCAGCACAGTATAATACCAAAAGTTGTATTTTAGCTTAAATTGATTTGACCAACTTTTTAGTAAGGAAGCTGTGATTACCTGGATGTTTATCTGTTGCTCTGCAGACAGGTTGCAAAGTGGAGATGTAAAACATGTAAGCCATGTTTTGCAGAGTGGGTCAAAAACTCTTCTCTTTATACTAAAACTTCCTAGGACTAGTATGTTTGTGACCTTGGGGAAAGTAAAATTATATACGTAACTTAAAAAAGAAAGAAGAATTGAGAGACCCAGGGGAGAGCAAAAGGAGTTAAATCTTGAAATGAGTCTAGAAAAAAACCCAGAAGCCATTTGCCATTAATTCAAAGGATATTATATGTAAAGAATAGTAAATGCCATCCCTTTCTTGTCCCTGTTTCTCTGCCGAGTCATAATTACATCACATTTCACAGAACTGGAAAGTGGGTTGACCCACAGGACCCACTTCTTGGCTGGGCAGAGCTGATGGCTTGCCATCTACTGGCTGGAACACACAAGTATCACTACATTCAATAGTATGCTGCTTGACAGTTGGCCTATCAAAAAAATACATGCAGATTGGCAAGAGGAAGAAAATATGGCCCAAATAGCACATGCAATACTTCTCAGCCCAACAGACAAGCAAAGAGGTAGCAGCCGTCACCAAGATGAAGGGGTAAAGAAATGCAGAAGACGGAAAAGCGGGGACAACTTGTGACACCTTATGCTTGTAGCTTAGAGCCTGCAATATGCCCCTGCTCCTTCTGAAGGATGCACACTACTCAGCTACATGTCTTCCCCTCTCTTTTAGGATATGCTAATTCCTAGAAAAACTAAAATAATATTACATGTTAACAGTTCCGAGGGTGATTATATATATAAGCATAAGCAGGTGCTCACACCTGCCCAAGGTAAGGAGGGCACAGATAAGTACATGAAGAACAAAAGCTGGAATGCTGAGGCCCTGTTTCTGTGAATCCCTGATGCTCATGCATTAGCACTTTCTATGTCAACCTCTCAGGAATCAATTAAAAAAAGTCACATTCAGAATGCAGCACTTCAATAGCTCTGCTGGCAGAAACACTTTGATTTGTTTGACATTTACTGATCATCTGGTAAGCTGAATGCTGCAAATTCTAAGTTGCAGAATGACAAAGCTAAGGAAGGAAAAAACAAATACCAGCACCATGAGGCTGGAGGAACAGAGAAGCCAGGCTAGCGTTCCATTAAATAACTTGAGACAACTCTACGCATAAGCATGAGAATGTGAAGGATCAAGCACTAGGGATAAATTGTACTCACTGAAGTTCTTTACTCCAACACTGAATGTCTTAAATGGTAATGTTCCCCACTAAAAAAACCTCCATGAACTCTTCAGTGTAAACAATAATCCTCTCTCTTTCTTTTTACTTAGGTCCCTCTTCCTGCCACGCTTAAGAGTAACTTATCAAGCTTTTAACAATGCCATTAATAAAACATTGTCTGAAAATCAGGATTAAAGTAATTAGAGCACCATGCAATCCCATCTTCAAATCCCATTAACGCAGACTCAGACCATCATTCAGAAACAGTTACAGAAAGCTTCATGAAAATAACACTATTTTTAAACATTAAAGGATTCTGTTGTGGTTTAACCCCAGCCAGCAAGTAAGCAGCACGCAGCCGCTCACTCACTTCCCCCCACCTCAGTGGGATGGGGGAGAGAATCAGAAGGAAAAAGGTAAAACTCATGGGCTGAGATAAGAACAGTTTAATAGGACAGAAAGGAAGAAACTAATAATGATAATAATAACAATAATAAAATGACAATACTAATAAAAGGGTTGGAATATACAAAACAAGTGATGCACAAAGCAATTGCTCACCACTCGCCGACTGATGCCCAGTTAGTTCCCAAGCACCAATCTGCCCCCTTCGCCCAGTCCAACTCCCCCTAGTTTATATACTGCGAATGACATCACACGGTATGGAACATCCCTTTGGCCAGTTTGGGTCAGCTGTCCTGGCTGTGTCCCCTCCCCACTCCTTGTGCCCCTCCAGCCTTCTTGCTGGCTGGGCATGAGAGGCTGAAAAATCCTTGACTTGGTATAAACACTACTTAGCAACAACTGAAAACATTAGTGTGTTATCAAGGTTCTTCTCATACTGAACCCAAAACATAACACTATACCAGCTACTAGAAAGAAAATTAACTCTATCCCAGCTGAAACCAGGACAGATTCAAAATACTGTTCCATTTGTTCCTTCTCTTCATTGGTGCTCAGTTTCCATTACTAGCATGTAGCCACAGGTGCGTTTCAGTACTGATACATCAGTATGGGAGTTAAAAAATGGTATTCTGGAACTTTAGCAGCTTTGCATGGCTTTCTAAGCTATGCCCTATTCCATGTTTAAATATCTCAGCTTTGGGACTACCATTTTATTAATCAAACTACAGAAGAGGAAAAAACTCTGAAGTGAAAGTAGATCTCTTCTTAAGCCAAGATATTTTAATAATTTCTTGTAAAAGGAAAACAAATAGAACCATATAACAACTTGAGCTTTTATCATACTGAGTTTTGATCAGTAGTTGTGACATTCCATAACTTTGCCTATGGTTCTTTAAAGAGAACGATAAGGGCTTTACAGTGGTTTAATAAAACACTTGGCAATGAATATGAAAAATATGGACAGCCATGTAGTATCACTGATGCTTTATTAACCATCATTATCAAATGTTTCAAACTTTGGTCAAAGTGAAAACTTAATGCAGATACGTCTGGTACCACAGAGGCATAAAGTTCCATCAGGAATGTTGAAATATTTCTGAGGAGGAAAATACAAAGAGAATAAAAGCAGCAGACACTTTTTTTTTTTTTTAATATCATCTGCTACGTGAGATTATGGGAGAAATGTACCTCCAAGCCACTCCACCTACAAGCCGGTACAGCCTTTTGCCTTCAAATGAAGTGATAGATACTTTTCTCAAAAAACAAGAAACCAAAACAACTAGAACCAATTATTGAAAAAGTAAAGTCTAGTCCTATACATTACCATTTCTTTCTTAATATCACTCTGAGCATATATACGCGTTGTAGCAAATATTAAGATTCCAGTGAAAAATTTCAACACCAAGATAAAAAACGTGAAAGGATCTAGAGGTGTTGCTGAAATTCTCCGCAAGCATCCCCAAACTATCAAATTCTCTTCCTTCTTTTATGACACCAAAGAATAAAGACTTTTCTCTATCCAGAAGTTTAAATGGTCAAAATGACTTTGATTTCCCAGCCCAACAAATAGAGTGGGAATCAAAGTATGGTTCAGAGGAACAGTAAGATCCTCAGGCTAGCCCTAAGCACACCGAAAAACTACCTACAGCTGCTGAATTTTTTTTCCTGATAAATGCACTAGTTACTGTTGTGCTTAGGTTTCATTTGAGAAAGACTGTAAACCAAAGTAAAATTGTGCAGTTTCAGTTTTTTTTTTAAAATAAAAACATGTTTCCAGGAAACTACAATTTTATAAATAAAATGCGATTACTACATCTTTTCCCCACATCCTCTTATATGTCACTGTATACCCTTCTCTGCTCAGATGCAGTGCAAAAGTTTACAGTCAGAATCTTTAGCTTTACATTTAATCAAGGGTTTACACAATTGAGCCTGAATCACATGACATCTTCATGTGACAAAAGTGTGAGAGGTATTAATAATTATTACTGGTTTCCATTTAAGAAAACTTAAATGGAAAGGATATTTGTGATATTTTTCAAGCTATTTTTCTAATTCATTTAATCTATTCCTCAGCAACACTACAAATAATTTTTGGATTATATAGAAAGTGTGGTTTGTTTTCAGTTAATAACACAGAGATGTTAAGTGTGTTTTTCCTATTAAAAAAAAAAAAAAAAAAAAAGGTTATTTTTCCTCCAAGTTGAGTGACAGAAGTTAGTCCTTACAAAACAAAAATCCCATATGTCTCCCTGATAGGAAATGGACAGTAACATTTCACCATCATTTTAACGTTGAAGTTTATCATCAGCTATTTCACTGTCCTGCACTTTTCTTTGCTCAGTTTCATGCAATGCATAATGATACAAAACTCCCAGTTGTTCAGAAATCTATGACTGCAACATACTAGATAAAAATTAAGTACATCATTATTTGAGTCACCTTTGCCTTAGAAGGCATACTCACTATGCAGCCACTTTTGTACATAAGATGGTAGCAAGAACATGGAGTTACAAATCTGGGAAGAAGTGCTGCACAGGCTGTACAAAATACAGTAACATCCTAGGAAGGAGTCGTTTTGATGGGTGAACACTGACATGCACTAATCTTAGATACTCAAACAGTGGAATGACAGAGTAGGTTTCACAGGGAGAAGCTGATTTAGCAGCCCTATAAACCATCACAATCCATGTTATTTTCCACATATGGCGGTGTAGCAGAGATGGGATCAGGAATATGGGTGTATGGGACCAGAAGCACTTACTGAAAAGGATTTCAGCTGAAGAAAACATAACAAACTTCAGTGCTTGACAACACACTGGTGAATTCCATAAAGAATGACGAACGTTTTTACTAATGTGGACCAACTATGCTGTCTCAATTGAAAGATGGGGATAATTCAGCTTTTATATGCTTTTGGACAATAATATGTAGTCCACTAAGTTAAATATCTTTGAGTATATGCTTTGGAAACCTCTGAAAAAAGGATCCAGAAATAATTTTTACTATTTAAAAAAACCCCCTATGATTCTACAAATGTTTGTGAAGAAATTTTGTGACTTCTTCCTAGAGCAATGAAATAGAATATTTTATTTAGATGGAACCAAAAAGTCTTTTTTTTTTCTTTCCATTTCTGTCTTCTCTGGATTGATAACAAGAAGATACACTCAATTACTGCAGTTTATTCACATAAGAAAACATTGTCTTAATGAGAACAAAATTAATAATGGTAAAATTTAAAACCTTATCTACCTGAACCAAAGGCATACTTAAAGTGCCAAATATAATTTTTCTTAACATAAAGTAGGTCTGTTATTTTTTCACTGCATTCTGACCATATTATAAAAAAGTGCATCTATCAGTGGTAACCAAGACTATATCAAATAACTATAATAAACATTAAAAATTTGAAAAAAATGCATTAAGGAGAGGAAACTATTTGCTATGAATCTGACTTTCCATTCAGTGTTGCACCTCTATTTAATAATACTGCTGAATCTGGATAATACTGATTCCAACATTTAGAGTTTATAGTCTAAAAGAGGTTAAAAATCATAATGCTTTGCATTTATGGTGTACCTATGAAGCTTCCTATGGGAAACACTGGTGTATGAACGTAAACTATAACTACCCACTATATTCTGTGTATTCATTAATGTATTGATTTTATGTGATACTATCCTGCAGGAGATTTGGTTCTGAGTTTACAATGATACTTAAATTCCGTTTCCGTATCATGCTCTTAAGCCTACATACTAAACCAATAGTGTCAAATTAAACATTTGTAGCTGAAATAAACAACTGTAACACGACCAGTAGTGCTGCTGGGATAGTGCATATTATGGGGGCCAACATTTCCATTTAAATTCAATAGTACAGCAAACAAGTTTTTTTGTTAGCTGGCAGAACTGAGGGAGGAGGAAGGAAAGTAACAAAAATGGCTAAACCAGGGAATCACATCCCCCCCCCCTTTTCTTATGTCTGAAAAGAGGCCCCAATAAAACAATGCTACACAGGTCCCCCTACAACAGTCATAATTCAAAAGCAGATAATATTTATTAAACACATGTGATTTGCAAGAGAAGAGATTTTTAACCAATTTTATATGTAGGATACTAGTATTTGCCCATTTGTACTCGTAAGACTAGTGAGCTGCACAATTTGATTCATGTTTTGCATAAACCATGGATTTTACTCCAACTCCAGAAAATTATCATACAGCATGACTGACACAACTCATGGTCTTACATTAAAGAGAAAAAAATCCTGTAATACACCTCCACAAAATAAACAATATATGCTTCCACCCCTAGCCCTTCTTCCGCCCTGCAGACAGACTCAGCGTGTGGTTCCTGAGGAATTAGTTGTAGAAGAACTCCCCTGCTGACAGCAAAATGCCAAATGCACGTCCTGCACATGTAATGTGTCTGACATTTCCACATCTCACCAGGTTAACGTTTCTGACAAGTACTTAAAAATATATGTCTTTAAAAATGTGTTTACTGCTGCCTTCCTAACTCCACTTTATAACGTTTTAAAATGTTATTACCACCTCCACATTTGTCTTCTGATTTAGGTAAAAGTAATTGCTTTTTGAGGGTCAAATACCTTTTTGGAATCAATGGGTACATTTCAGTTGATGGACAGTATAAAATGTTCAAATATTATCTTCTTCATATACAACAGAACTGTTAAAAACTGAAAAGAATCAACATGATTGACAGATTTAACAGGGGCAGCACTGAAAATGTTTTAACACCCTACCTTCTTCAGTGTTGTTATTCTTTGCAGTAGGAGACCTTGGGAAAATCTGCAAAATGTTCAAATGTTAAAGCAATTTCTTCCCTACTTCTATTTTTTGCCATGCAAGTACAAATTCCCAGTTGGGACCTTTTACAAACCAAAGAGGGATCTGGCACAGACACAGGATCAGTGCATCAACTATTGTAGCTGAGTCATTACAACAGTTTTTCTTAAGGACCAGCATATAGTATTTGCAAAAGTGCAGTACTAAAACTCTATCTAACAGATTTTGTGCACACCTTCCAAAAATTCTTATGGCATTACACACAATGGACTTCATATTAATTTTTCTTAGGACTTCTAAAATGTTTCTGGACAGTAGGTCAGTCCTCAACTTTAAAATGTGAATCATGGAAAGTGTTTTTATCTAACTCACCCAAGGAGACCCTTGGTTGTAGATCTGACTTCATATAAAATAATTCTAGTGCACATATACATATCTACACACATTTACACGTGTTTTATATATGCTTTTGAATTCATATTTGAAATATTTTCTCCTCATTAAGTATATGGTTTTTCTCTCAATACTAATGGTATTGCCAATGACAGTAACAGTCACTAACGCTAATTAAACTTTACGATTTTGCAGTGGGATTCATAAATTACTATAATTTCTTTTAGACATTGAATTGAATAATTAAGCTTTCTTCAGTAACATGCTGCACACCATGAAAATGACAAAGGCAAAAAAACCAGAGGCATTTCTAAACTCTGCTACAAAGTATCTGCACCACTCAGTAAAGGCATTTTTTCCTTTCTGTACTGTCAGTCTTGTACTTTTTAACTTTGCCTGCCCCTGATCAGGATAAAAATAGATTTCAAGGAAAATTAGAGGTTTTTGAACTTCCTTGGTATTCAGTCAGAGAGGTCATCCCTGTTTCAAAGGAAGGCAGACTTTGTTGGATGCAACAGAGAACACCAAGTTCTCTGTAAATTCCTGCTATCTGACCCAGCCACAACTACTCATTTTTCCTTCTAACTCGCAATATATACAGACAAAGTTATAAGGAGGATGGCAAACGTTGCCATCAAAAATACTTTTTGCTTGAACTGAAATCACAATATTTCAAAATATTTCTCATGAATCAACAAAGGAAATGAAGCTTATCATTCTACTTAACAGAGGATAATCAAGCTCAATGCCCTTATGCAGAAAAGCTCTACATCTGGTGCATGAGAATGGCTGCTGGTACAGTGTAAGCTTGGGAAAAAGAACTATGACATATTTAGATGCAAGATAGCCATGTCATATGATTTGCTGAAATACATTTAAAAAAATAGAGTATTTACAAATGAGGTTTTTTTAATCTGGTTTCACCTGAGTTAACTTTGTCAAACATTTACAGAAATAAATCTGGAGTATTCATACACTTCCTCAGTGCCCCATGCATGATGTAGCAGCGGCCTCCTGGCAAGGACTAAGGTATAACTGAAGCCATACCTTCTTAAACTGCTCCAATCGAATAGACAAAAAAAAAGAAAGCATATTTATTCCCTAAATCTGGCATCCAGTGCTTCCCTGCATCTCCCTGCAATTCCCTGTATGTTCTTTGGAAAGACAAAATTCTCCAACAATCCACTGGAAAGGAATCCCAGAACAGCTCATTTTATTATGCCAGACATACTAGGCATATATAGTGGTGAGGGGAACATGAGAGAGGATAGAGTAACTTCAGACTGGCCTCACGTTCATGACCAAGATAGCGTTACATTGAAGACATGCACTTCAGGAGTTAACTCCTTTTTTTTCCTCTGTCAGGATCAAACATTTGGTACTCTCTTCTGAACTGCACACCTTCCAGACTACCACTTCAATCCACAAGCTAAACTTCATCAATTGCTCTTGGCGAAAGATAAGACAATTTGGCCTTCATTATTATCGTGGTTTAAGCCCAGCAGGTAACAAAGCACCACGCAGCCGCTCGCTCACTACCTCC
>NW_010973092.1:16560008-16560331 GCF_000737465.1 Haliaeetus leucocephalus | reverse complement strand
CTTGGAGCCGGGGAAGCTTCTAGCAGCTTCTCACAGGAGCCACCCCTGCGGCCCATCCCCTGCTACCAAAAACACCCACAGCATACAAACCCATAACAATTATAAATATATTCTGTTCCTGCTTTCTTTCATCAGAAATAAATTCTGGATTCACCTGTTTTAGAAGTTTTTAGTGTAATTTTTAAAACTTTGATAACTGACTGATTCCAGGCTCTCTGTCTCATCAGGGACCATGAATGCCCCTGGCTCTGAGACAAGGTTAATAAAGTTTATTTATCTAAATACATACTTGGTTCTGTCTTGTCAATCTGTTCATGTACTAG